>NW_026948118.1:0-300000 GCF_963921235.1 Mobula hypostoma | reverse complement strand
CAATATAGCCAATGAACTGGCCTCAACTGTTTCCTGTGGCAGAGAATTCCACAGATTCACCACTCTCTGTGTGAAGAAGTTTTTCCTAATCTCGGTCCTAAAAGGCTTCCCCTCTATCCTCAAACTGTGGCCCCTCGTTCTGGACTTCCCCAACGTCGGGAACAATCTTCCTGCATCTAGCCTGTCCAATCCCTTTAGGATCTTATACATTTCAATCAGATCCCCCCTCAATCTTCTAAATTCCAACGAGTACAAGCCCAGTTCATCCAGTCTTTCTTCATATGAAAGTCCTGCCATCCCAGGAATCAATCTGGTGAACCTTCTTTGTACTCCCTCTAAGGCAAGGATGTCTTTCCTCAGATTAGGGGACCAAAACTGCACACAATACTCCAGGTGTGGTCTCACCAAGGCCTTGTACAACTGCAGTAGTACCTCCCTGCTCCTGTACTCGAATCCTCTCGCTATAAATGCCAGCATACCATTCGCCTTTTTCACCGCCTGCTGTACCTGCATGCCCACTTTCAATGACTCCCAGGTCTCGTTGCACCTCCCCTTTTCCTAATCGGCCACCATTCAGATAATAATCTGTTTTCCCATTTTTGCCACCAAAGTGGATAACTTCACATTTATCCACATTAAATTGCATCTGCCATGAATTTGCCCACTCACCCAACCTATCCAAGTCACCCTGCATCCTCTTAGCATCCTCCTCACAGCTAACACTGCCACCCAGCTTCGTGTCATCTGCAAACTTGGAGATGCTGCATTTAATTCCCTCATCCAAGTCATTAATATATATTGTAAACAACTGGGGTCCCAGCACTGAGCCTTGCGGTACCCCACGAGTCACCGCCTGCCATTCTGAAAAGGTCCCGTTTATTTCCACTCTTTGCTTCCTGTCTGCTAACCAATTCTCCACCCACACCAATACCTTACCCCCAATACCGTGTGCTTTAAGTTTGCACACTAATCTCCTGTGTGGGACCTTGTCAAAAGCCTTTTGAAAATCCAAATATACCACATCCACTGGTTCTCCCCTATCCACTCTACTAGTTACATCCTCAAAAAATTCTATGAGATTCGTCAGACATGATTTTCCTTTCACAAATCCATGCTGACTTTGTCCAATCATTTCACCGCTTTCCAAATGTGCTGTTATCACATCCTTGATACGACTCCAGCAGTTTCCCCACCACCGACGTTAGGCTAACCGGTCTATAATTCCCCGGTTTCTCTCTCCCTCCTTTTTTAAAAAGTGGAGTTACATTAGCCACCTTCCAATCCTCAGGAACTAGTCCAGAATCTAACGAGTTTTGAAAAATTATCACTAATGCATCCACTATTTCTTGGGCTACTTCCTTAAACACTCTAGGATGCAGACCATCTGGCCCTGGTGATTTATCTGCCTTCAATCCCTTCAATTTACCTAACACCACTTCCCTACTAACATGTATTTCGCTCAGTTCCTCCATCTCACTGGACCCTCTGTCCCCTACTATTTCTGGAAGATTATTTATGTCCTTCTTAGTGAAGACAGAACCAAAGTAATTATTCAATTGGTCTGCCATGTCCTTGCTCCCCATAATCAATTCACCTGTTTCTGTCTGCAGGGGACCTACATTTGTCTTTACCAGTCTTTTCCTTTTTACATATCTATAAAAGCTTTTACAGTCCGTTTTTATGTTCCCTGCCAGTTTTCTCTCATAATCTTTTTTCCCCTTCCTAATTAAGCCCTTTGTCCTCCTCTGCTGATCTCTGAATTTCTCCCAGTCCTCAGGTGAGCCACTTTCTCTGGCTAATTTGTATGCTTCTTCTTTGGAATTGATACTATCCCTAATTTCTCTTGTCAGCCACGGGTGCACTACCTTCCTTGATTTATTCTTTTGCCAAACTGGGATGAACAATTGTTGTAGTTCATCCATGCAACCTTTAAATGCTTGCCATTGCATATCCACCGTCAATCCTTTAAGTGTCTTTGCCAGTCTATCGTAGCTAATTCACGTCTCATACCTTCAAAGTTACCCCTCTTTAAGTTCAGAACCTTTGTTTCTGAATTAACTATGTCACTCTCCATCTTAATGAAGAATTCCACCATATTATGGTCACTCTTACCCAAGGGGCCTCTCACGACAAGATCGCTAATTAACCCTTCCTCATTGCTCAAAACCCAGTCCAGAATAGCCTGCTCTCTAGTTGGTTCCTTGACATGTTGGTTCAAAAAACCATCCCGCACACATTCCAAGAAATCCTCTTCCTCAGCACCTTTACCAATTTGGTTCACCCAATCTACATGTAGATTGAAGTCACTCATTATAACTGCTGTTCCTTTATTGCACACATTTCTAATTTCCTGTTTAATACCATCTCCGACCTCACTACTACTGTTAGGTGGCCTGTACACAACTCCCACCAGCGTCTTCTGCCCCTTAGTGTTACGCAGCTCTACCCATATCGATTCCACAGCTTCCCAGCTTATGTCCTTCCTTTCTATTGCGTTAATCTCTTCTTTAACCAGCAACGCCACCTCACCTCCCCTTCCTTCATGTCTATCCCTCCTGAATATTGAATATCCCTGAACGTTGAGCTCCCATCCCCGGTCACCCTGGAGCCATGTCTCTGTGATCCCAACTATATCATAATCATTAATAACAATCTGTACTTTCAATTCATCCACCTTATTACGAATGCTCCTTGCATTGACACACAAAGCCTTCAGGCGCTCTTTTACAACTCTCTTAGCCCTTATACAATTATGTTGAAAAGTGGCCCTTTTTAATGCTTGCCCTGGATTTGTCGGCCTGCCACTTTTACTTTTCTCCTTAGTACTTTTTGCTTCTACCCTCACTTTACACCCCTCTGTCTCTCTGCACTGGTTCCCATCCCCCTGTTGTGAACTAACCTCCTCACACGTAGCCTCTTTAATTTGATTCCCACCCCCCAACCATTCTAGTTTAAAGTCACCTCAGTAGCCCCCGCTAATCTCCCTGCCAGGATATTGGTCCCCCTAGGTTTCAAGTGTAACCCGTCCTTTTTGTACAGGTTATGCCTGCGCCAAAAGAGGTCCCAATGATCCAAAAACTTGAATCCCTGCCCCCTGCTCCAATCCCTCAGCCACGCATTTATCCTCCACCTCATCGCATTCCTACTCTCACTGTCGCGTGGCACAAGCAGTAATCCCGAGATTACTACCTTTGCGGTCCTTTTTCTCAATTCCCTTCCTAGCTCCCTATATTCTCCTTTCAGGACCTCATCCCTTTTCCTACCTATGTCATTGGTACCTATATGTACCACGACCTCTGGCTCCTCACCCTCCCACTTCAGGATATCTTGGACATGATCAGAAATATCCCGGACCCTGGCACCCGGGAGGCAAACTACCATCCGGGTCTCTGGACTGCGTCCACAGAATCGCCTATCTGACCCCCTTAGTATTGAGTCCCCTATCACAACTGCCCTCCTCTTCCTTGCCCTACCCTTCTGAGCTACAGGGCCAGATTCTGTGCCGGAGGCACGGCCACTGTCGCTTCCCCCGGGTAAGCTGTCCCCCCCAACAGTACTCAAACAGGAGTACCTGTTGTTAAGGGGCACAGCCACCGGGGTACTCTCTATTACCTGACTTTTCCCCTTCCCCCTCCTAACCGTGACCCACTTGTCTGCCTCCCGTGGCCCCGGCGTGACCACCTGCCTGCAACTCCTCTCTATCACCTCCTCACTCTCCCTGACCAGACGAAGGTCATCCAGCTGCAGCTCCAGTTCCGTAACGCGGTCCCTTAGGAGCTGCATCTTGATGCACTTGGCGCAGATGTAGACGTCTGGGAGGCTTGGAGACTCCAGGGCCTCCCACATCCGGCACCCTACTTTGAATGGATAGCATGAGACCTTCCGCCCTCTGTCTCTGCACTCTGATCTTAATTCTGCATACTTGGTTAACTTGCGCTCATGGGCTTCATCAATGTTGTCTTCCCAGGGGACTGTGAATTAACCAATAACTGGTGTCAGACCAAACGATTATATCTGGACACAATGTGGTGAAAGCTATTTGCACCGGGAAACTGCTTTTCCCATCCAGGTCAGCCTTGACACTCCAATCACTGGCTGAAGAAAGTATGCTTGATATATTTAGGTATATTAATCATCACCCATAAAATGCTAGAGGAACTCAGCATGTCAGGTAGCACCTATGGAAATGAATAAACAGTCAACATAACAGGCAAAATCCTTCTTCAGGACTGTAAAGGAAGGGGGAAGACAACAGAATAAAAAGGTGGGGAGGGGAAGGAAGATAGCTGGGATCTGATAGGTGAAGCCACATGGGTAGGAAAGGTAAAGGGCTGGAGAAGAAGGAATCTGATAAGGAGAGGAGAATAGACCATAGGAGAAAGGGATGGAGGAAGGTACTGGGGGGGGCGGGGGGGCTAGGCAGGTGATAAGAGGTAGGGAAATAGAAGAGGGAAGGGGGAAAGAAAAATGTTTTTATCAGAAGGAGATGGGTACCATAGGACAAGGTTTTGAGGGGAATGCAGGAAATTGGGACTAGGTGGTACTGTAGTTGACATAGACTTATTGGGCTGAAGGGCCAGTTTCTGTGCTGTATTGCTCTATGACTCCTTAAAAACATGGAAGTACTTAGGATGTATGCAGTGAAGATTCATTGCTGTATGCTGAGAGATCAAGTAAGCAAGGCCTCTGTCATCTGCAGTTTGACCTTATTGCAAAGTACTGAACTGTCTGAGTGCTCTAAAGTGCTTGATTATGGAAGACATTTCCCAATAGCTTGAGTCTGGAACTAAGTGTCAAAATTTCAAACATAGGATTGGAATGAGGAGAAATTTCTTCAGTCAGAGGATGCTTTGCAAGTCTCTAACACAGAGGGCTGTAGAGGCTCACTGTATTCAAAAATAAGAATAACACAGATATTTAGATTTCTGCTTGTGATAGAAGATCAATATTCTTGAGGGACCACATAGCCTATTCCCATTTCTTTTTTATATTGAGTTATCTCATGTTTTTGAATTATATACTCAGTGGCCACTTTATTTGGTACCCCTGCTTGTTAATGCAAATATCGAATCAGGCAATCATATGTCAACAAATGCACAAAACCATAGACATTGTCAAGAGGTTCAGTTGTTCAGAAAAAAATTATCAGAATGGGGAAGAAATGTGATTGAAATGACTGACTGTGGAATGATTGTTGGTGCCAGATGGAGTGTTTTGAGTATCTCAGAAACTGCTGATCTGGATTCTTAAACACACAGCATTCCCTAGAGCAGCGGTCCCCAACCACCGGGCCGCGAGGAAACTATATGATTTGGCGATATGAGTCAGCGGCACCTTTCCTCATTCCCTGTCACGCCCACTGTTGAGCTTGAATGCACGCGAGATCATTACCCGCGCGTCATCCATGTCAGCGCGGGAAGGAGATCAACTCCATGAGCTTGCAAATGACGGCGGGCTGAAAAGTATGTTTGACATAACATCGCTGCCGACATTCCGGATCAAAGTCAAGGCTAAATATCCTGAGATAGTCAGGAAAGCACTGAAAACGTTGCTTCCATTTCCAACATATCTCTGCAATGAATGCAACGAAAACTAAATTGCGGAATAGACTGGACATAAGGAACCCCCTTCGAGTATCACTGTCTTCCCATCACCCCTCGATAGGACCGTCTTGTTGCAGGGAAACAAGCCCAGGGCTCCCACTGATTCAGCGATATTGGTGTGTTGAAATGATTTTATATGTTCATACAGGGAAAATATGCGCTGTGTGTTTGATATCCAAACGTTACTTAAAATGTTATGATGCTATTATAAGTGACTTATATAACCATGGAACAATTACGGCATGGAAACAGGCGATCTCGCTCCTTCTAGTCCGTGCCGAACGCTACTCTCACCTAGTCCCATCAACCTGCACTCAGCCCATAACCCTCCATTCCTTTCCTGTCCATATACCCATCCAATTCTTCTTTAAATGATAATATCGAACCTGCCTCTACCACTTCTACTGGAAGTTCGTTCAACACTTCCAGCTCCCCTGTCCTCCCCTGATATTTGTCTTATCGCTATATTCATGCGAGGAAAATATGCGCTGTGCGTTTAATATTAAATTCATTAGATAAACCCTTTTAGAAATGAAATTGAGTGTATTAGCCACTTATCACCTATATTCCGGTCGTGATTAATACGCCGCCACCACCAACAGAATCGGCAAAAACAATTTTTAAGAAATCGGCACGTAAATGCATGCGCACTGGTGCCCGCGCAAGGCTTCATGGTCATTGTAGTCTTTCTCGGGGTAACCCGACATATTTGACTGCTACTCTTGTACGTTGGCAACCCTACCCCCTCCCCCCGCTCGGCCGGTCCGCAGTACGAAAAAGGTTGGGGACCCCTGCCCTAGAGTTTACAGAGAATGATGCAAAAAACAAAAACAAAAAACTAGCGAGCAGCAGTTCTGTGGGCAAAACTGCCTTATTAATGAGAGAAGTCAGAGGAGAATAGCCAGACTGGTTCAAGCTGACAGGAAGGCAACAGTAATTCAGATAACATCGCATTACAATAGGGGTGAGAAGAAGAGCATCTCTGAGCACACAGCACATCGAACCTCAAAGTGGATCGGCTACAACAGCAGAAGACGATGGACATACATTCAGCGGCCACTTTATGAGATACAAGAGGTACCCAATAAGGTGGCCGCTGAATGTATGTCAATAATACAGCTGAGTGTATTAGGTGACTAAGGGAGACAAAACCTTTAGCTTTGAGAAGAAGTTCTGTGATAGTAATTAATACACATCATAGAAAGAACTTTAATAAGCCAATTAAATAATTTTAAGCCTCAACTGCTTCCCTGGGCAGAGATTTCCATAGATTCAATCCTCTGTGGAAAACGCAATTCCTCCTCATCTCAGTCCTATATCTAATCCCCAAAATATTGAGGCTACAGTCCCCCAGTTCTAGTTCTACCTACCAATGGAAGCAACTTTTCTGCTTCCATCCCTTTCACAATTTTATATGTGCTTAAAAGATTCCCTCTACTCATTGTTCTGAATTCCAGTGAATATAGTCCCAGGCAACTGCACCTTTTCTTGTAGGCTAACCCCATCATCTCTGGCATTAACCTGGTGAATCTCCTCCACATCACCTTCAAAGCTGGTATATACTTTCTCAAGTCAGGAGACCAGAGCCACATGCAGTACTTCAGCTGTGACCTCCGTAGTACCCCTGTATAGTTGCAGCATGATCTCTCCGCTCTTAAATTCAATTCCTCTTGCAATAAAGGACAACATTGCCTTCCTGTTAACCTGTTGTATCTGCAAACCAATCTTTTGTGATTCATACACAAGCACTCCCTAGAACCTCTGCACATCAGCATGCTGCAATCTTTCACCATTAAAAAAATCCCATCTTCCAATTTTTCCTTCTAAAGTGGGTGACTTTGCATTTCCCAGCATTGTACTCCATCTGATCAACTCTGCTCCATTCACTTATATACCTCTGCAGACTCTTCATATCCTCTGCACAATTTAGTTTTCCCACTCTATATAGTTCATCGGCAAACACTGCATTTGGTCCCCTCTTCCAAATGGTTAATGTACAAACACTTTGTATATTGTGAACAGCTGCGGGCCCAGCACCAATCCCTGCAGCACACTGTTCACCAGAGAAACCTATTTATCCCAACTGTATGTCTCTTATTAGTTAACCAATACTCTTCTTATGGCTTACCTCAACTTCCTAAGTCTTTTCTACCACATCATATCAAACGCGTCTGAAAATCCAAGTATAGAACATCCATCCACTGCACTTATTATATCCTCAAAGAACTCCAGTAAGTCTGGCAAACAGGACTTGCGCTTCCTGAGGAAACCGCCACTATCCAGTCATCTCACCATTTCTTCCTTAGTGATAGCTTAAAGCATTTTGCTGACTACAGATGTTAAGCTAACTGGCCTTTTGTTAACTGCCTTTTGCCTATATCCTTTTTTTTAAAAAAACAGTAGTTGACATTCAGTGTCTTCCGATCTGCCAGGACCTGCCCAGAGTCCAGATAATTTTAGTAGATTATCAGAAACACTTCTACTATAATTTATGCCATTTCTTTCAGTACCCTGGTATGCATTCCATCAGGACCAGGGGCCTGACCTACTTCTAAGGCCATTAGTTTGTGCAGCACTACTTCTTTAGTATTAACGACTGTATCAAGGTCTTCACCTGCCATTGCATCCATTAGATTAGATTCAACTTTATTGTCATTGTTCCGAGTACAGATACAAAGCCAATGAAATGCAGTTAGCATCTAACCAGAAATGCAAAGAACAGTGTTATATACAAAATAACTGCGAATAAAAAGTAACTGCTGCAGCACACAAATATAAAAGTACTGAGACAGTACAATATGGGTGCAATACTGCTGAGCGCTGTGATGAGAGGTTCAGCAGGGGTCACAGCCTCAGGGAAGAAGCTCTTCCTCAGCCTGCTGGTGCGGGAGCGGAGGCTCCTGTAGCGCCTACCAGATGGGATGAGAGTAAAAAGTCCATGGTTAGGGTGAGATGCATCCTTGATAATGCTTTTTGCCCTGCCCAGGCGGCACTTATGGTAGATGTTCTCAATGGTGGGGAATCGGGTGCCGATAATCCGCTGGGCAGTTTTCACCACACGCTGGAGTGCTTTGCGGTCTGATATGGGACAATTGCCACACCACACTGAGATACAGTTGGTGAGTATGCTCTCAATGGTACAGTGGTAAAAGTCCGTCAGTCTCCTGGGACAGAGGTGAGCTTTCTTGATGCTCCGCAGGAAGTAAAGGCGCTATTGCGCCTTTTTGATCAGGATGGAGGAGTTCAGGGACCAGGTGAGATCCTCGGAAATGTGGACACCAAGGAATTTGAAGCTTGATATACGCTCCACTACAGCTCCGTTGATGTAGATGTGGATGTGATGTGAGTGTGGCTCCTAGCATGCCTGAAGTCCACAATGATTTCCTTGCTCTTCTGGATGTTAAGGGCCAGGTTGTTGTTGGCACACCGTGCGGCCAGGTGCTGGACCTCATCCCTGTAGGCCCTCTCGTCATCCCTTCTGATCAGGCCAACCACCGTGGTGTTGTCTGCAAACTTGATGATGGAGTTAGAACCATGTACAGGAACGCAGTCATAGGTGAAAAGGGAGTACAGAAGAGAGCTCAGCACACAGCCTTGAGGCATGCCGGTGTTCATGGTGAGAGTGGAGGAGGAGAGGTTGTCTAACTTAACTGATTGGGGTCAGTTAGTCAGAAAGTCCAAGGTTCAATTGCAGAGGGATGATGAGCACTATATCTCTCTTTGCCATATTTGAGATGTCCTCCATTGTGAAAAGTGACACAATATAGTCATTCAAAGCCTCAGCCATCTCCACATTACCCACTATTAATTTGCCTTCTCATCTTCCAAGGAGCCTACATTCACTTTACATAATTCCAAAAAAAAATACTGTTTTAAATTTTACTTTACTCTCATAATCTATATTGTCTTACTGCTTGCTTAGCGGATTCTTTTTTTTGAGATACAGCCTGGTAACAGGTCCTTCCAGCCCAAAGAGCCCACAATGTCCAATTAGACATGTGTGACCAATTAATCTATTAACCAGTATGTCTTTGGAATATGGGAGGAAACCCACGAGGTCATGAGGAAGACACACAAACTCCTTCAGACGTCGGCGGAATTGACACCAGATCGCTGGCTCTGTCATAGCATTACGCTAACTGCTACACTACCTACCATTTGGCTCAACCCACGCTAACTTTTCTTGCTTTTTCTTTTACCTTTTCCATTTTTTTATATGTATAAAACTACAATTATTTATACATTCTTAAGTACACATTGAGATGATATAAAAGGAAAGTAAACATTTAAATAGATAATTATGTACTGTGGTAAATCTAACCTATTAGGCTAAGTAATGAAATTAGTTGTTAAGAAAAATGGTAATAATAGTTTCCATACAACCCTTCTGGACCATTTCCACTGGTCCAAAATGTTGCATACAAGCCTATATACCAACCATTGTAGGTGTTTATATCCCAATTTGTTCGTGCTTGTTCCTGCCCACAGACATAATTATCCAATCCCTATGTACTTATTTACTTAATTTTTTCTTTTTTTTTATCCCTTTCCCAAATCTTTCCCTTTAATTGTGTTAATTCTCTATTTTCCAAAAAAAAAACATTTAGACTAGGGGTGCTTACGTTAGCAATATTACTGTGTTGATGAGAAGAGCAATATAAATCATTAGGAGAGTCATCTAAAGTCTGCTCGCATTGGGGTTATATATTCAATCCATTTATTCCAGATTTGATAAAATGTTTCTTTTTGAGTTCTTAGGGAGTAAGTCAACTTTTCCATTTTAAATATTTCCAAGATAATTTCGTACCAATCTTCTAATGTAGGTGGTATTGGATTTAGCCATTTTCTAGTGATTGATTTCTTACTTGCCGCTAAGAGGGCCTGCAGCAACTTTATATCTTCCTTCTGTTCAAGGAACAATACATGCCCCAAATAGAGCGTCTCAAAGTTCAGAGGTATCTGGGACCTAAGTACCTTAACTAATGTTCTATGAATACCTTCCCAAAATAGACTTAATTTAGGGCAATCCCAGAAAATATGAAAATGATTTGCCTCCTTAGAGCCGCACCTTCTCCAACACATCACATTTGTATCTTTATATTTTACCTGATATGGGGTCTTATAATGTTTTTCCAACAATGTTCTCTCCAAGTCAAAGAATTAGTCGAGGGACCATTGAAAGCTGCAGATTTTCCCCCAAGCCTCCTCTGAAAGTACCAACCCCGCTTCTTTCTCCCACTTCTCTTTAATATACGGTGTATTTACATTTTTAGCATGGGAGAGTGCATTATATAGGCGAGAAACTGATTTACTAGGTATTGAACTGCAAGCCGAATTCAGAATCTTGAAAAATTTTAATTCTACTGTTGATAGGTCTGTATATCTACAACTCTGGTTAACATAGTTTCGTATTTGAAGGTACCTAAAAAAGTCATTATGTTCTAGGCCATGCTTGTCCTGCAGGATTTGGAAACTTTGTAATACTCTTTTATCTATAAATGAGAGGTAGGTTGTAAGACCTTTCTTTATCCATAGCTCAAATCTTTTATCTCCTCTGTTGGGAAGGAATTCGGTATCATATGCACACCATCTAAAGAGTTTTAACATGTTATTAATTCCACATGAATTAACCACCTTCTGCCATACTTTTAATGTAAGATTTATCCAAGCATTATTAAATTTTTCCAACTGGGCCATCAATCCTTTGTCAGCTATTGAGGCCTGAAGAGGAAAACTGTCAACTAATCCAAATTCTATTTCCTTCCATCTAGCCTTATATTCCCTATTACACCAATATAACAGAGGGGTTATCTGTGAGGCATAAAAGTAATTTCTCAGGCAAGGAAGAACCATACCTCCTCCTTCCTTCCCTAACTGTAAGGTGTTATATCGAATTCTAGGTTTCCTTCCTTGCCAAATGAAGCGGGAAATCCATTTGTCCCATTCCCTGAATTGATTATCATCCACCTCCACTGGTAAAGTACGGAAAAGGTATAATAACCGAGGAAGAATATTCATTTTTATAGTATTTATCCTTGAATTTAAACTTAAAAAGGGGATAAGATTCCATCTATGCATATCTGCTTTTATCTCTGAGATTAATGGCCCATAATTTACCTGTGACAGTGTTGAAAGATCCTTCGGCAGGGTTATTCCTAAATATTTTAATGATTTAGCTTCCCACTTAAGATCGTATGTATCCTGCAATTTTTTGGATGGTGTATAATTTAGGGACATAACCTGCGTTTTCTTTACATTTATTTTATAACCTGATATTTTCCCAAAGTCATCCAACAGTGTAAACAATCCTATAAATGATTTTTCTGGTTCACTCAGATAGACCAAAACATCATCTGTGAATAACGCCACTTTCTGTTCAATCCCTGCCACCTTGATACCTTTTACCATTTCGCTCTGTCTTATTAGTTGGGCAAGTGGTTCAATATATAGCGCAAAAAGGAGAGGAGAAATTGGGCATCCCTGTCTAGTGCCTCTCTCTAAAATGAAGGAGTCAGAGAGGTCCCCATTTATCTTAATTCCGGCTGTAGGGCTGTCATATAGAGTCTGAATTACTTTAATAAACCTTTCTTGAAAGCCGAATCTTCCTAACACTCTGTATAGGAATGCCCAACTAACCGAATCAAAAGCTTTCTCAGCGTCCAATCCTACTACCATTGTCTCTGTCTCGTTCTTATTAACCTGTTCTAATATGTGCAGAGTTCTCCTTATGTTGTCCTGTGTTTGTCTTTGTTGAATAAATCCAGTCTGGTCTAAATGGATTAGGCCAGGTAAAAGCTTTTCCAATCTGCGCGCTAATATAGATGTAAATAGTTTGTAATCTAAATTAAGAACACTAATTGGCCGATAATTGCCACATTCTAGTTTATCTTTACCCTCTTTAGGAATAACTGAAATAATCGCTTCTCTCCAGGAAGGTGGAGTTTCTCCTCTCTGCAAGATCCAATTAAAGGTGTTAAGTAGTAATGGGGCTAACTGTGTCTTCAGGGACTTGTACCACTCTGAGGTAAACCCATCAGAACCCGGGGACTTTCCAGCCTTTAACCTAGAGATGGCCATGTTCAGTTCTTTGACAGTTACTGGTTCTAATAAACTTTCATTTTGTAAATCTGTAAGTTTAGGTAGATCTAAAAAATTCAATACACTGTCTATATAGGGCTCATTGGGGGCCCGGGGTTGGGAGTACAGCTCTCGATAATATGTTTCAAAACTCTCTTGAATTTTCCCTATTGTACTCTCCACAAGCTTTGTCTTTGGATTCTTTATTTTATGAATTGTATTGTCTGCTTGTTGTTTTCGTAATTTATATGCTAATAATCTAGCTGATTTACCTCCTACTTCATAATTCTTTTGTCTCAGGTAAAGAAAATTTCTTTGCGTTTCCAACGTATAAATATCATCAATTTCACTTTGCAATGTCCTAATTTCCTGTTTTCGATTTGAATTACTTTTGTTGCTATCTACAACTTGAAGTTGTTTTAATTTTCCTTGAAGGTCTGCTAATTTTTGTGCATTGATTTTTTTCATGTGAGTAGTAATGGAAATAATTTTCCCTCTCAGTACAGCTTTCAATGTATCCCATAAAATCACTGGTGATGTTTCTCCCGTGTCATTAAGGTCTAGATATTCTTCGATTTCTCCCCTTAATCTCTCCATTACTTTCGGGTTATTGAGTATATGTGAGTTTAGCCTCCATAGTGTTTTCCTCATTTTCCTTTCCAGGATTAGAGACATAGAGACTGGGCTATGATCCGACAGATCAATTGTTGCAATATTACAGTTTTTTATCCTGAGTCTATCTGTATTAAAGATAAAGAAATAGTCTATCCTTGAATAGGCTGAATGAGGGAAAGAGTAATGTGTATAATCTTTACTAGTAGGGTGTAATTCCCTCCAGACATCTATAATTCCCAACTCCTCCATCAATGAATTCACTTTCCGAGTCAGAGGTTTATTCTGAGTAACTATTCTTGAAGAATCTAATATAGGATTTAATCTAATATTAAAATCCCCTCCACAAATTACTACCCCTCGAGAACTGACCATTAGGTCAAAAATGTGTCTATAAAATGACCATTCACTACCTGGAGGAGCATAAACATTCAGCAATGTTATTTCTGTACCTTCTATTCTTCCTGTGATTTTTACAAACCGTCCTTCTTTGTCTCTAGTCTCTGAAATATGTTCATAATTAAGAGTACTTGATATTAAAGTAGCTACCCCTCTTTTGTGACTCAATTTATATGATGAATAAAATACATGCTTAAAGCCCATTCTTTTTAATTTTCCATGTTCAGATTGGCTCATATGTGTTTCCTGGAGGAAAGCTATTTGTGCCCTCTCTTTTTTCAATTTAGACATAATCTTATTTCTTTTAATTGGATTCAAAACCCCATTAACATTATAGGAAATTATTTTTACCAATTCAGTTTGCATTTTTCTCTAGTAGAAAAAAAGCACTCTCCTTTTCTAACCAAACAGTAAGCAATCCCTTCTCAACAGTAAACCAAGACATATAACCACACCCTAGACATTTCTGAACGTATAATATTTGAAAATTTTTCCCGACTTCCCACAGTGAGGCCTGAGCACCGACCCGCCTCAGTTCAGAGGGATAACCTCTATCTTCACCCTGTGTTAGAGGGCCCTCAGCAGTTTGAATAATCATAGAGAATTTTCTCCTATTTATGTCTCGACCATATTGCTATCATTCAAGTTATTCCGCCTAGTTTATTTTCAGTTACCAGTTTTCATTTTACTTTTAAGTCCGATTTACTCTTTTCAGTCATTTCTCTTAATTAATCTGTATTCTCTGTACATTCGCGTCTGAATATTTGCAGCTTTTCCTTGTAGATTGACACTCTGGTTCGAGTGGAGCGTCCTCGCCCCACTAACTGCCACCACTTCTGCCGAATCCTCTCCAGTAGCGACTCCGGTTGGATGATAACTTTAATAGGTAGTCCCCGGTCCACCAGGTCCAACGTTGCCTCCTCCACCGTAGCGTAAGTTTTTGTTCCTTCGTCGTAAAAGACTCTCAGCCGAGCTGGATACAGGGTCTGGAATCTGATGTTGTTTTCCTTCAGGACACTCCGTGTTTCCGTATATTCCTTCCGTCTGGCAAGAATCCCCGGTGCGTAGTCGTGGTCTAAACTGATTTTGCAGTTGTTCCACATGAAACCTTTCTTTTGCCATGCTCTTTTAAGCACCTCTTCCTTCGTTCTGTAACTGAGAAATCTGATCAGAATCGATCTGGCCTGGGTGCCTGCCGGAGGCTGTGGTGCCAACGCGCGGTGAGCCCTTTCTATCTGTAGGTCTTTTGCGGCCGGTATATCAAGGTTCTCTCTAAGCAGCCTCTCCACGAAGGGAATCATCAATCCGGGTTTACCTTCGGTTCCTTCGGGAACTCCGTAGATCCTCACATTTTCCCTTCTCGAGCGGCCTTCCCGATCCACCAGCTTCCACTGGAGCTGGTCTTGTAGCTTCAGCATTTCTGCTATCACTTCCTCGGCGTTCTGTAGCTTCTCTTCAATTCCAACAATCCTCGCTTCGGCTTCATCTATCCGCGAGTTAGTTTTCTCCTTTAATATCTTCCAGCTGTTTGCTGTTATCTTGTCGGAACTCGCGAATCTCTCCGAGAATCAAAGACAGAGTCACCGATTCCCCCTCATTATCTCCGTCCTGGCTTGCCGTGGGGGAGCTAGGCCCGTCGCCTTGCTGCATCTCTTTATGTTTATCAGCCTTCGAAGCGGACTTTTTATTCTTGTTCTTAGACATCATCCTTGCCCCTTTTATTAATATAGTTATGCAATATTAAGTATTTGTCTAAATTCGATTTTGGGGCAGTTTACCTTTTTTGTCGAGAGACTTTTTCCTTACGCCGCCATTCCCTTGATGACCCGGAAGTCCTCCTGTTCTTGCTTTTAACTAGAATATAATTTTCTTGAGCACTGTGAAAAAATCTGATTTCCACTGTTCCACAAATTTCCCACATATAGTATGTGTACACGAACCAACCCACCCTGACTCAGGCATCCGTTAGTCCTGCGAGACCATAGATCTGCACCTGGAAAGTCTTCACTGTCCAGGGCGTAGGCCTGGGCAAGGTCATAAGGAAGACCAGCAGTTGCCCATGCTGCAAGTCTCCCCTCCCCACGACACCGATGTTGTCCAAGGGAAGGGCATTAGGACCCACATACCTTGGCATTAGTGTCGTCGCAGAGCACCGTGTGGTTAAGTGCCTTGCTCAAGGACACAACACGCTGCCTCGGCTGGGGATCGAACTCACGACCTTCAGGTCGCTAGTCGAATGCCTTAACCACTTGGCCACGTGCCCACTACTTAGTCATAATACATGGGTTTTAGATTGAAAATGGTTGTTGTGATGTATCTAGTGTGGTAGCATGGTGGATAGTGCTTGTGGCTCTCACTTTAGCTTCTACTGCTGGCTAGCAGACTTGCACATCCATCTCTCCATTTGGCAAGTCTCTCCCTGCAGTATACGGCCTCTCCAACAGCAAGCATCATGTACTGCCCTGTCACTGGCATCACACAGAAACGGACTCCTTTCAGACAAAGGCTGAACTACAGAAAACGGGGAGGAGATCTGGCCCCTGCACATGCAGCACGCTGACGCACTGGTGTGTAGACACGCCCTGGTGCCTGTGAACCAGATCCCCAGCTATGGGTAAATAGCCCCACTACATTGTGAGCAGCCTCAGGAGAGGCGACGACGACGGAAGTGAACTCAGACAGCAAATCCAGAGTGGAGTGCCTAAGACAGCTGGACACCATTGAACATCCTTACGGCAGCTCCTGCAGCCAAGCTGGTGGATTACACTGGTGAAGCAGAGAGAGGGATCTTGACACTGGGCATCTCAGGATTTCCATACCTTCCGTCCAGGCTTGTGATCTTGATCATCACCCATTGTCCTTCGAGACAAGTCAGATGCCAACCACAGTTTGAACTATTGTACCCTCCAAATGAATGGGATATTCAATCAAACTGTGTTCACTCTTTCCAAAGGATCCTGAACTATGAGGTAGTTAATGTTAACAGCCTCATTAAATGGGACCAGATCTAAGATATATTTTCGTTTGCATGTTTAGTGATATACTATTCAAGAAATCCTAATCTTTCTTTGAGCATTAAAAAAATACATTAGGATTTTAATAAAAGAGAATATATACGTCATGCCTGCTTAACCTGGAAATTGAACAAAAATCCATAAATGAAGGCTGCTGTTGATGTAATTTTTAGAAAGTAACTACTGCCAAATCTTTCTGCAGCTTCATGTACCAAAATATTGATGGGAATACAAAATCTGGTCTTATTAGATATTAAGTTATATTTAAATATTAAAGTAAGCAAATTAAATATCAATGTTGACTGTGTTGAGGTATTGTTTCCATTCAAACAATATGAATGGGAACAAATACTGAGTGCAAATATGGTAGCAGTAACAATTAGTAGCTCAGAAACACAAATCACAAAGTGTAATAATGAGATCTACATTTGTGAGCTGGGAAATACAATATAAACCCATAAAAATCAATAATATGTTCTCTTTAGACTTTATTACCTTCGTTCAGGAAAGACATTAAGATGATAGAGAGGAAAGAAAAAAATCACTGTGATAACACAACGGCTTTAACAGTGAAGAAGAATGGAAAGAATTTTTATTGAAGTAATTGACTGCACAGGTACTTACAATTTTGCAGAAGCTTTTATTTTCATTGACCAACTTCTCCAATGAAAGGCGCTCTATGAGTTCAGCCTCTCCTAAAGCACCAACACAATCTTGTTTGTTTGCCAATCTAAAATAGACAAAGCATTGATTATATTTCAATTTAACTGTTCATTTTACCAATAGTAATAACATACTTGGTGAATTATTGGACACTTAGAAAATGGGCTAAATTATCATTTGGGCATTTGCAACTGAACTTCCTGGGATGTTCTAGGGTGATCTCATATTTTTCACATTTCTTGAAGGAAGATTAGTCTTTAAAGGGATTAGACAGTCATTAGTTCATATACAGTGGCATGCAAAAGTTTGGGCACCCCGGTCAACATTTGTTACTGTGAATAGCTATGCCAGTAAAACATGACCTGATTTCCAAAAGCCATGAAGTTAAAGATGACAGATTTCTTTAATATTTTAAGCAGATTACTTTTTTTTATTTCCATCTTTTACAGTTTCAAAATAACAAAAAGGGAAAAGGGCCCGAAGCAAAAGTTTGGGTACCCTGCATGGTGAGTACTTAGTAACATCCCCTTTGGCAAGTATCACAGCTTGTAAATGCTTTTTGTAGCCAGCTAAGAGTCTTTCAATTCTTGTTTGGGGGATCTTCACCCATTCTTCCTTGCAAAAGGCTTCTAGGGTCGTGAGATTCTTGGGCCGTTTTGCATGCACTGCTCTTTTGAGGTCTATCCACAGATTTTTGATGATGTTTAGGTCGGGGGACAGTGAGGTCCATGGCAAAACCTTCAGCTTGCGCCTCTTGAGGTCATCCATTATGGATTGTGAGGTGTGTTTAGGTTCATTACCCCGTTGCACAAGCCATCCTCTTTTCATCGTCAGCTTTTTTACAGACGGTGTGATGTTTGTTTCCAGAATTTGCTGGTATTTAATTGAATTAATTCTTCCCTCTACCAGTGAAATGTTCCCCGTGCCACTGGCTGCAACTCAAGCCCAAAGCATGATCGATCCACCCCATGCTTAACAGTTGGAGAAGTGTTCTTTTCATGAAATTCTGCACCCTTTTTTCTCCAAACATACCTTTGCTCATTGCAGCAAAGAAGTTCTATTTTAACTTCATCAGTCCACAGGACTTGTTTCCAACATGTATTAGGCTTGTTTTAGATGTTCCTTTGTAAACTTCTGACACTGAATTTTGGCCACAATGGGCAAAGGTATGTTTGGAGAAAAAAGGGTACGAAAGGAAGGAAATATCATCAAAAGAGCAGTGCATACAAGACAACCCAAGAATCTCACAGAACTAGAAGCCTTTTGCAAGGAAGAATGGGCGAAAATCCCCCAAACAAGAATTGAAAGACTCTTAGCTGACCACAAAAAATTTGTGGGCAGAACTGAAAAAGTGTGTGTGAGCAAGGAGGCCTACAAATTGTAACCTGACTCAGTTACACCAGTTCTGTCTGGAGGAATGGAACAAAATCCCAGCAATTTACTGTGAGAGGCTTGTGGAAGGCTATCCCAAAGCGTTTGACCCAAGTTAAACAATTTAAAGGCAATGCTACCAAATACTAACAAAATGTATGTAAACTTCTGACCCACTGGGAAAGTGATGAAAGAAATAAAAGCTGAAATAAATCATTCTCTCTATTATTATTCTGACATTTCACATTCTTAAAATAAAGTAGTGATCCTAACTGAGCTGAGACAGGGAATGTTTTCTAGGATTAAATGCCAGGAATTGTGAAAAATTGAGTCTAAATGTATTTGGCTAAGATGTATGTAAACTTCTGACTTCAACTGTATATAATAATCTCAGCAATTAGGCTTCAAAGGAAATTTTATACACAAATTTAGACATGTTTCTATGAAACAACATATTTTTGCATTTTAGCTTTGAGCATAATTTTAAAAAAAACCTCTGCTCGCATCTGAGCAGCTGTCCATGCCACAATAAGGCCACCCTCGGGTTACAGGAGCAACATCTTATATTCCATCTGCATAGCCTCCAACCTGATTGTTCCCCACTCTGGCCCCTTCGCTCACCTTCTCTGCCTATCACCTCTACCTGGGTCCCCTCCTCCTACCCTTTCTCCTATGTCCACCTCTCTCCCATCAGATTCCTTCCTCTCCCTCTCTTTACTTTTCCTACCCACTTGGCTTCACCTATCACCTTCCAGCTATCCTTCCCCTCTCCCTACCTTTTTATTTTGTCATCTCTTCCACCCTACCCCACCTCTGCATTTCCCATCCTCAAGAAGGGTCTCAGCCTGAAATGTCAACGGTTCATGCATTTCCATAGATGCTGCCTGACCAGCATCTTGTGTGTGTTGCTTTGGATTTACAGCATCTGCAGAATTTATTGTGTTTAAGATTCATGGTAAGTTGATGCAGAGCATTTTTTGTGCATAAAGCTGGTAGATATTTAAATAGAAAGAAAAAAGAAATTAGCTTTATTTGTCACATGTACAAGAAAACACTGAAACAGGCAGTGAAGTGTATCATTTGCATCAAATAAAATCAGCAAGGATTGTGCTACGCAGCCCAAAAGCGTCATCATGCTCCTCCAAAACACTGATTTTATTTGAGTTTCATATTTCAAGTAATTTTGAAATCTGCAATAGAATATATTTTTCTCTTACATCAAGCACTGTACATTATAAAGACAATTCATTTTTAGAACAAGGTAGGAAATTGAGATGTCTCAGGGCTGTTCTTACATTTTGATTCTTTTTTAAATATTGTTGCATCCGACAGTTTAATTCTAGATTAGCCTACAATTGTATCTTTCTTTGCATTCTAACAATTAAAATACAAAGCATAATTCTAGAAAGCTCTGTATGTTTCTTTGCTCTGAAATTACTTACATAAGTGCATACTCATTGGTTAACATGGCACTCCCAGTATCGCATAGCTGCTTTCTAATTGGTTAAATCTTATCTATAGATTTAAATGGATTTTTCCTTATCCGAAGGTATAAAACAGCTGAACACAAAGCAGCGCCGTCTTAAACTTCTTGAATTTAAGACTTCTGCTTCTAGCTCCTGCTCCTGTTTCTTTCAACACTTAATAAAATGATCGTGAAGGAACAAGTTTTGCCCCTATTTTCTAACTTCCGAAAGAACCTTGGATTTAAACATCAAAATCCAACAAGTGGCGAAGTCAGCAGCACGGTTGTGGAGACTTAGAACTTGCAACAATCAAAGCCAAAAGTGAAATTGTCAGCGCCTAAACAAAAGCGGTAAAAATTTCCTCTTTATGTTCCTAATTATCTGAGAGAGAATTAGTTCTGACTTCAACATCGTCAGATGGGTGTTAGGAGTGAGGACTGCTACACTGCTCTTTTAAAGAAATGCAACTCGGTAGATCTACGTGCAAAACTGGTAGAGTGTGGATTAAATATGCAAGCTGATAGACTGTCAAAAATGAAATTTATACAAGCAGCGGAGCACAGATAAACAGATAATAAATTTGCACAGGTCAGCAGAGTGCATGAGAGAATTTACATACTTACAAGCTGGCAGAGCATTAAGAGAAAAAAATAAACTTGGGTTGCAGGACAACTTATTAAAATTTTGGCTGTAATACTATAAATACTTCAAGATCACCAAATAATAAAAAGAGTGTACAAATTAAGATCGAATTAAAGCAATGTCCGAAGTCGAAAAACCAACTACACAATCTCCAGTTACATGGGAACAGATATTTGAGCGTTTGAGCTCGTACTTGAATAAAACATTCCATTTGTTAAGTTTAATGCGAGAAACTGGACGGAATATATGATCAATATTGAATCTAATGAAACATAGCTCCTAAATGATACCATGAAAGCACGGAATAAAATCCAGAAAACACCTGCTACTGATTTAGAGATAAAACCGCATGGTCAGTATGATCAAATGTTGAAGCGATTCAAAGAGATAACAGGACAAGTAAGGTCTTTTACTAATCAAAAGAAATGCGAACCTTGCTATAAACTACAGAAACAGCATGATAAAGACAGTTATAAAGCATAAAAAGCAAATCAGTGCATTAACTGAACAAGCAAAGAGCAATACACTTGTAGGATTTTGTGAATAAAACATGAGTCATTTTATGAGCTTGAAAGCCGCAACCCTTTACTTCCATTACAAACAAAACCAAAAGCAGTTGCCTTACACTGACATTATTATGTCAGACACCATCTCTTAAAGTGAACACAATTAATGAAGTGGTTTGTGAATTATGTAGAGTAGTTTCTATTTATGAACAATATGTAACAATAAATAATTACTTCCGTAGTAATTCAATTGAAGTGTATTCTGCCGAGCTCAGAAGCAAAATAAAACGAAATGTAAAAAGTGCAGCCACGACTTCAAGTGGGTGGTCCTGCCAATGATGCTACTGCTAGTGCTCCGCCCGAGGAAACACCTACTTCTGAAGCTCCGTCCAAGGAATGAAAACTCACATTGAACAATTGAGTCTCCCCATACAGCACCACCATCCAAACTCTTGAGAATCTCACCTAATATCGGACAGACTCCAGAGATAGTGACACCACCTGAACTCTGAGGAATTACAGGATGGACGTGACAAAAACGCTATAGCAGCCCTGACCGACTCAACGGAGAATGACAGTGATGGAACAATAACATTGACAGCTATGTTACAGCTTGCTCCAGTGAAGACCAAAGGAGGGAAGACACGTAGGACTGAAGAGGAAACCAATGTAAATCAATACATTGACCAGTCAGTGACAGATCCATCAACAATTGCTTAACTACTCAAGTCTGCTGAAGGACAGCAAGTCCTCAAACTCTTAGTTAAGAGCAACTCAGTGTTTCAAACTTTAAAGGTGACATTCTGTTCTGCATCTGCATTGTATCCCTGATACAGGTAAACATTTACCCAGTATGTCAACAAGAAACACGTGATGGCAGTCTCAACTCAGAACATGGAGACTGACAGTGTGCTGTTGATTGTTACTCCAATCATCTGATTCTGTACACCGATGAGTAAGTGTGTGCCTCCATGTACCCCGAAACAGCATCTTTAACAATCAACTCCAACATCTCCCAACCACTGACGTCAGGCTAACTGGCCTATAATTCCCTTTCTTCTGCCTCCCTCATTTCTTGGAAGAGTGGGGTGATATTTGCAATTTTCCAGTCTTCCAGAATAATGTCAAAATATAGTGATTTTTGAAATATCATTAATAATGCCTCCACAATCTCTTCAACTACATTTTTCAGAACCCTCGGGTGTAGTCCGTCTGGTCCAAGTGACTCAACTACCTTTAGACCTTTCAGCTTCCGAAGCCCCTTCTCCCTAGTAATAGCAACCACACTTACTTTTTCCCTGACATTCTCAAACTTCTGGCATACTGCTAGTGTCTTCTCACAGTGAGTACTGATGCAAAGTACTTATTACATCTCCAGCATCTTTTTCCAGCAGTCTAGTATCTACTCTCGCCTCTTTTACTAATGTTAAAACATTTGGCATCCTCTTTGACATTATTGGATAGTGTACCTTCATATTTCATCTTTTTGCTCCTTTTTGCATGCAAGGGGAATAAGTGCTACACCTGCCCCTACACCAAAGGATCACTACCATTTAGGGGAGATTTGATAGAGGTATATAAAATTATGATGGGTATAGATAGAGTGAATGCAAGCAGGCTTTTTCCACTGAGGCAAGGGGAGAAAAAAACCAGAGGACATGGGTTAAGGGTGAGGGGGGAAAAGTTTAAAGGGAAGATTAGGGGGGGCTTCTTCACACAGAGAGTGGTGGGAGTATGAAATGAGCTGCCAGACGAGGTGGTAAATGCAGGTTCTTTTTTAACATTTAAGAATAAATTGGACAGATACATGGATGGGAGGTGTATGGAGGGATATTGTCCGTGTGCAGGTCAGTGGGACTAGGCAGAAAATGGTTCGGCACAGCCAAGAAGGGCCAAAAGGCCTGTTTCTGTGCTGTAGTTTCTATGGTTTCTATGGCATTTTTAGTTGCCTTCTGCAGATTTTCAGAAGCTTCCCAATCCACTATCTTCCCACTATTTTTTGCTCTATTATATGCCATCTCTTTTGCTTTTACGTTGGCTTTGACTTCCCTTGTTAACCACGGTTGTGTCATCCTGCCTTGTTGTTTCTGAAACTGTAATGCTGGCATCGGGAAGCATGGCTCCTGGTACCTCTGTGCAACAGGCAGAACAGAAAACTTTGATCGAAGCCTGTAAGGAAGATCAGCGAATGTCTCCACTGATTCCTCCAACCTGAGCACGTAAGGGGAATAAGTGCTACACCTTACCCTACACCAAAGGATCACTACTATTTAGGGCACCAAACAGTCCTTCCAGGTGAGGTGACACTTCACCTGTGAGTCTTTTGGGGTCATATATGGTGCCCAGTGCTCCTGGTGTGGCTGCATATATAATCGGTGAAACCCCAACGTAGATTGAGAGACCGCTTCACCGAGCACCTATGCTCAGTCCACCAGAAGAAGCAGGATCTCCCAGTGGCCACCCATTTTAATTCCACTTCCAATTCTGATACGTCAATCCTCTACTATGGCGATGAGGCCACACTCAAGGTGGAGGAACAACACCTTATATTCTGTCAGGGCAACCTCCAATCTGATGGCATGAACATCAATTTCTTAAACTTCCAGTAATGGCCCCTCACCTTCACCATTCCCCATCCCCTTTTCCCTCTCTCACCTCATCGCCTCCCTCTGGTGCTCCTCCCCCCTTTTCTTTCTTCCATGGCCTTCTGTCCTCTCCTATCGGACTCCCCCTTCTCCAGCCCTGTATCTCTTTCAACTTCCCAGCTCTTTACTTCATCCTTCCCCCTCCTGGTTTCACTTATCACCTTGTGTTTCTCTCTTGCCTCCCCCATCTTTTTTTCTCCAGTCCTGTAAAAGGGTCTCGGCCTGAAATGTCAGCTATACTTTTTTTCCCATAGATGCTGCCTGGACTGCTGAGTTCCTCCAACATTTTGTGTCTGTTGCCCTGATCAAGAATGACCAGTTAATACAAGAACTCATGAATGTCATAATTCAAGTAACGCAAAGAAACTTCCAGAGCTTTCCAGAATTATACTTTGTATTACCACTAGAAGCATATTAAACTGAGCATTGGTTTTTCCATACCACACTGTAATGCAACCAGTTAGGATACTCATCACTGATCATCTACAGAAGTTAGTCAAAGTTCTTGGTGTCATGCCAAATCTACACAAACTTCTAAGTAGAGGTGCTGTTACACCTTCTATATGAAGACCCAGGATAGATGCTCTGATATGTTAGTGCAAAAGAATTTAAAGCAACTGACCCTCTCCAGCTTCATTCTCTAATGAGGGATGTCTCATGGACCTCTGGCTCCTTCCTGCTCAATAATCAGCTTTTTGGTTTTGCTAATTTTGAATGAGAGATGGTTGCTGAGGCACCATTCAACCAGATTCTCCATCTCCCTCCTACATGCTGATTCATCAGTACCTTTGATTCGACCAACAACTGTGCTGTCGTGAGCAAACTTAAATACGCCATTGGAGCTGCACTTAGTGACACAATCATAAGTATAAAACGAGTAGAGCAGAGGGCGAAGCACACAGCCCTAACATGCATCTGTGCTGATGGTGAGCATGCAGGAGATGATGTTGCCAACACAACACAAAATAATCTGCAGATGCTGGGATCAAAGCAACACTCACAACACGCTGGAGGAACTCAGCAGGTCCGGCAGCATCATTGGAAACGACGAGTCGACGTTTTGGGCCGGAACCCTTCGTCAGGACTGGAGAGGGCCTATGCCCCTTCCCTCTACAGTCCTGACGAAGGGTTCCGGCCTGAAACATCGACTCATTGTTTCCATGGATGCTGCCCAACCTGCTGAGTTCCTCCAGCGTGTTGTGAGTGTTGAGATGATGTTGCCAATCTGCACAACTGGGGTCGACTAGTGAGGAAATTAAGGATCCGGTTGCACAGGGAGCTACCAGGATCATGGAGCTTAGTGATGAATTTCATTGGGGACGACAATGTTGGATAATGAGCTGTAGTCAATGAAGAGCATCCTGACATGTGCATATTCATTGTCCATGTGTTCCAGAATTGAGTGATGAACCAATGAAATGGCATCTCTGGTTGATCGGTTGTGACTGTAGGCAAACTGTAATGGATCCAGGTCACTCCTCAGGCAAGATTTGATATGCTTCATGACTGACCTCTCAAAGCATATCATCACAGCGGATGTAGGTGATACAGGATAGTAGTCATTGCGGCAAGTTGCCATGTTCTTCCTGAGCAATATTATGATTGATTCCTGCTTGAAGTAGGTGGGTACCTCAGATTGCTGAAGTGAGAAGTTGAAGATGTCCAATCTCTTACTTTGGCAATCTGAGGTAGTTTTGTAATGAGACTTGCACAAGTCTTCAGTACTTGGCCAGTTACGCTGTCTGGACCAGATGCTTTCTGTAAATTGACCCCCCCGCCGAAAGGATGGTCTCACATCGGCCTCAAGAGACTTAAGATCACAGGATCAGCAGGAATTGTGGGGATTCATGAAGATGTCTCCATGTTCTGTCAGTCAAAGCAAGAATAGCTTTCAGCCTATCAGGGAACAAAACCTGGTTACTACGGAAAGCGACGGAAGAGATTATGTGCTTTTAGTGATGATCTTTGCTTGCACACAGGCCACACGAGTAGTGGTACCAGAGGAAGGCAACTGCTATTCCTTTGTAAAAGAAAAGCAATTGGAATTATCCTGGGAATTATAGACCAGTCAGCCTTACTTCAGTGGTAAGCAAACTATTGGAGAGGATTCTTAGAAACAGGATTTACAACCATTTGAATAAACATAGCCTGATTAGGGATAGTAGGCATAGCTTTGGGGAGGGTGCGGGCGGCAGCAGGTCCTGCCTCACAAGCCAGACTAAATTCTTCAAGGAAGTGACAATGAAGGTAGAACGGTGGATACAGTATCAACATAAATGAATTTTAAGAAGGAATTTGACAAGTTTCCCTTAGGCAGGCTCATTCAGAAAGTCAGGAGGCATTGGATCCAGGGAATCTTGACTGTGTGGATTCAGAATTGGCTTGCTCACAGAAGGCATAAGGTGATAGTTGAGGGGGTGTATTCTGCCTGGAAGTCCATGACTAATGTTCCACAGTAATCAGTTCTGGGACTCACATGCTTTGTGATATTTATAAATGACTTAGATGAGGAAGTGGAAGGGTGGGTTAGAAAGGTGCAGACGACACAAAGATTGGTAGCACTGTGCACAGTGTAGAAAGCTGTCGTAGGTTACTAGGACATTAATAGGATGCAGAGCTGGGCTGAGAAGTGCTAGATGGAGTTCAATCCGGAAAAATGTGAATGATAAACTTTGGAAAGTCAAAGCTGAAGGCAGAGTGCAGGACTAGTGGCAGGATTCTTAGCAGTATGGAGGAACAGAAGGATCTTGGGGTCAATATCGAGAGATCCCTCAAAGTTGTCACGCACGTTGAGAGAATGGTTAAGATGCCATGTGGTGTGTTGGTCTTCATAAGTCAGTGGTTTGTGTTCAAGAGCAAGAAGGTACTGTTGCAGCTTATAAAACTCTGGTTAGACCACGCTTGAAGTATTGTTTCAATGTTGGTCACCTCATTAAAGGCAGGATATGACATTTACAAGGATGCTGCCTGGATTAGAGAGCATGCTCTATGTGGAAAGGTTGAGTGTGCTAGGGCTTTTCTCTTTGGAGCAAAGAAGAACGAGAGGAGATTTGATGGGGATGTTTAACTTGATAGGACGCATAGTTAAAGTGGACAGCTAGTGCCTCCCCCCACCACAAAAAATGTGGAAATAGCTAATAGGACAGGCCAAAATTTTAAGATGATTGGAGGAAAGTATAGGGGATGTCAGAGATTGCGTTATTTAAAAAACACAGAGTGGTAAGTACATGAAACACACTGCCAGGGATTGTGGTAGAGGCAGATACATTAGAAACTCTTAGATAGGCACAAGAATGAAAGAAAAATGGAGCACTATGTGAAAGGAAGGGGCTAGACTGATCTTAGAGTAGGTTAAAAGGTTGGGAAAACATCATGGTCCATGGGACTGTACTGTCTGTATTGTTCAATGCTCTAGGTTCAAAACTGCAGTCCCTTTTTATGTGCAAGTAACAATCGGTTCAACGTTACTTTAAAGGCGCATTCTAGCCTATCTAATCAATTTCAAAGCTTTTGCATTTAAAGAGAAATAGAACTAGAAGCAAAATCAGGTTCAACGTCACTGGCACTTGTTGCGAAATTTGTTGTTTTGTGGCAGCAGTACAGTGTAATACATAAAAACTATAAATTACAATAAGTACATATAAAAAAATTAAATAAGTAGTGCAAAAAAGTGATTTAAAAAACCATACTGATTTAGTGTGCATGGGTCCATTGTCCATTCAAAAATCTGATAGCAGAGTGGAAGAAGCTGCACCTCAAAACATTGAGTGCATGTCTTCCAGCTCCTGTACTTCCTCCTCGATTTTAACAATGAGGAGAGGGAATGTCCAACGTGAAGGGAGTCCTTAATGATGGATGCTGCCTCTCTGAGACTTTACCTTTTGAAGGTATCCTGGATGCTGGAGAGGCTAGTACCCATGATAGCGCCAGCTGAGTTTACAACTTCCTGCAGCTTTTTCTAATCTTGAGCAGTGGCTCTTTCCATATCAGATGATGATACAACTTGTTAGAATGTTCTTCATGATACATCTGTAAAAGTTGGCAATTGTCTTTGGTGACACACCAATTCTCCACAAACTCCTAACGAAATACAGCTGCTGTTGTGCCTTCTTTGTAATGGCATCAATATGTTGGGTCCAGGATGGATCCTCAACAATGTTGACATCCAGGGTCTTGAAACTGCTCACACTTTCCACTTCTGATCCCTCAATGAGGACTGGTGTGTGTTCTCCTCACTTCCCCTTCCTGAAGTCCACAATCAATTCCTTGGTCTTACTGGTACTGAGTGCAAGGTTATTGCTGTGTTACCAGTCAATTTAACTCTGATATTAAAGACAATTTCTCCACTTTGGATTTCTTGAGTCATAGAAAAATACAATACAGAAACAGGCCCTTCAGCGCATATAGTCCATGCCAAACCATTTAAACTGCCAATTTCTTTCGACCTGCACCGGGACTATAGGTACTCCTACCATCAATGTATGTATCGGAACTTCTCTTAAACATTGAGATCGAGCTTACATGCACCACCTGTGCTGGCAGCTCGTTCCAGTGAAGAAGTTTCCCTCATGTTCCCCTTAAGCTTTTCACCTTTCACCCTTAAGCCATGACCTCTAGTTGTAGTCCCACCCAACCTCGATTTAAAAAGCCTGCTTGCATTTACCCTATTTATACCCATCAGTGTTGTATACCTCCATCAAATCTCCTCTTAATCTTATACATTCCAAGGGATAAAGTCCTAACCTATTCAATCTTTCCTAATAACTCAGGTGTATACAGGATAAATATCAGCACAACTATAGTACTGATTTTTCCTTACTTTCTACACAAGGCCGGAGTTAGCTTAGCAATTTTATATGATTTCAGATATTTGACACTTGATGCTGTTTATAGGCAAATGAAAAATGAATAATGTCACAATTGCATTACGAGTTCTTTTCACAGACATGGTTGACCAAATAAAGGCTTTGCCTTCATCAAACCATATTTCATTCTTTTAGCACGCTGCTAACTTATTATTTTACCAGTTAAATGCTAGATTAAATTAGGAGATAAAAAAGTAGTTTACAAGGAGCTACTGGATTTCTGCAGTAAC
Organism: Mobula hypostoma; assembly: GCF_963921235.1. NCBI lineage: Eukaryota > Metazoa > Chordata > Chondrichthyes > Myliobatiformes > Myliobatidae > Mobula > Mobula hypostoma. Next base: position 270,907 of record NW_026948118.1, on the reverse strand, counting down.
CTAAAGCCCAAAAAATACCCAGGGTCACACACTACTGGAAACTGTAGCAGTCATATACAAGATAGGATAAATGAATGAACAATAGGGCATTGGTAATAGACAAGCTTGATTCAGTACGCCACGAGCATCTGCATTTCCAGCTTCACTGCTCTTAGTTGCACTGGAAATGAGGCGCAAACCTAATTCCTAATCGATAGGCCCTCACGACTTTCCTGGCCATAAATAGCAAACTCTGCCTACAAAAATGCCTAGTACCTAAAGACATCAAATTACTGTGAACATCTTCAATATTCATTAACATTCAGTATCAGACAAAATCTATTAAAAATTAATAAAGAAACATTTCCCCCAAAAATCTAATTTTAATGCATTTAAAGACTAAAACATACTTAAACACAACACGCTAGAGGAACTCAGCAGGTTGGACAGCATCCGTGGAAAAGATCAGTCGACATTTCGGGCCAGAACCCTTTGTCCTGACGGGTTCCGGCCCGAAACGTCGACCAATCTTTTCCACAGATGCTGTCTGACCTGCTGAGTTCCCCTAGCGTGTTGTGTTCTAGTGTTGCTTTGACCCCAGCATCTGCAGATTATTTTGTGTTAACATACTTAAACAGAATTAATCAGATTAATTACACATAACCTACATTACTGTTTCTCTCAGAAACATTCTTCTTCACTGGAATCAACAGAATCACTACTTTATCTTCGAGACTAAAATGGAAAAATAGTCTGCTGACAATATTTACCATTGTTACTGCTGGGAAACTATACGAAATTGGCAGTCTACGTCAGAGTGTAGTCAGAACAACAAAGCGAGAACCTTTCAGGAAGTTTATCACTTCTGCATTCACGTGAAATTCCCTCAAGAGCGCTCTGAATTCTCAGTCTTATCCCTCCCGCCAACAATAACTGTGCCCACTGACACAACTTATTCCATTAATTCTGTAAAGATGTTTTGACAATGAGTCAGCTATTTTACTGCAACACACAAGTCATCTAGAAATGAATAATGAAGTGGTATGTAACGCTCAGTTATATTGGCTCGTATATGTCCAGGGGAAATCCCACCCAGCACCTGCCTCAACGCTTCCCATGGAGTCGGTTACCGCCCAAATCAAGCCCAAACATCAATCATCAGCCAGCACACCCAGTAAATTTTACCAAGTACACTTTATAGATATTACTAATTCTATGACATTAATATAAATTCGATACAGAAAAGGAAGTAATGAAAAAAAAGCCGCCAACACTTATCAAAGTCCAAGTTCTTTGCACGCAACTGTTGGAGCTCAATCGATTCCGGACGACCACCCGAATCCTGTCGACTCACGGCTCGGGATCACCCGAAGTGATCGACCGCAGCCTCTCCGCACGTCCACCGTCCTCCTCGTCTCTCCTCCGACTCCCCGCCAAAAACCCCGTCCACAGTCATATGATACAGCATTATATCCGAAATCAAAACGATACATGACCACACATTGGCTAATAGCACCCTGCTATCTATAATAACCCAAGCAACTGTCTAGCTAGAGACTTTCTCAGCATTCCCCAGTATAACATAACAAAAGAAGCCATTTTAAATTTAACAAAAAAAAGAAAGACCCAGTACAGTCAATATGAAATATTACATTGTAAAACTCAGCTGTCAACATGATAATTGAAATGTTTGCTTTTCTCCTTTGTTTGAATTTATTAAGCTGACATGATAAATCCAATGCCTTGATCATAGTGGCCCAAGATCAAGTATTTCCATTCTGTGCCCTACAGCAAAGCAGGAAATTTTGCAATTGAGTCCAGAGAAGCAGAGGAGCCCAGAGATTTAGCTACTAGAGATTCAGCTTCTTGCTATCAGACATAATACTGCACTGTGTGTTATTACTTTTCCAGGAATTGGAGGAAGTAAACATTGCAAAGAGATAGGCTTTGTTTTATATTCAGATGAGACACTTACACAAGCACAGGTTTTCCAGAAATCCCAGGATGCCTTATGACGTCGGTCACAGCTTTTTTAACTATTTCCATTCGAATAATATCACTGGAGTCCACAACGAAAATAACGCCAAAGGATTCAGCATAATAGTTCTTCCAGATAGATCTGATATTTCTCCCTCCACCTAAGTCATGAATGGTGACTTCGAATTTCCCCTGTTTTATATCAACTCTTGAAAACCCCACCGTTGGATCTGTAAAATATGGAGGCTCTGTAAAAAAAAAACAAAAAAAAAATTTAAGAACTACAGGTGTCAGAAATATGAAATAAAAAAACAAGAAAGCATTTAAATGTTTAAGCAGAGGAAGCATCTGTGGGGAACAGCATCTCAAAGACACGTGGGTTGGTAAATTAATTGGCACTGTAAACTGCCCCAAATGTGTAGATGGTGGAACCTGGATCGGCTGGGGTATAGAGGTAGACGTTGATGAGAATGTAGGAAGAATTTTTTAAAAATTGGGTTAATGTACGACTCCTGGAAATGGGTGGCTGATGGTTGGCATGGACTTGGAGGGTGGCATCTCTCTATGTATATTAGATAACCTGAGGACATCTTAACTCAAAAGCAAGTCCATTCACTCAGCATTCTCTGATCTATACCATTCCTAAGCAACAGATACATTTTTAAACCCTCATCACCATTTCGAATCTTTCTATAATTGCATCCATCTTCTTTTCAGTAACTTCTTCAGCATTCTCCCTCAGTATGTCTATATATGGCTTCTCACACAAGAAACTTAATTCCACTTCACCAATGGCAGCTATACCTTCAACTGCTAAAGCTCTAGAATCTCCTCTTTATATCAAGTTCAAATACATTTATTATCAAAGAATGTATAAATTATACAATCCTGAGATTTGCTTGCTCACAGGCAGCCACAAAGCAAGAAAGCCGAAAGAACTCAGTTAAAGAAGAAAAGTAAAAAGACCAACACCCAATGCGCAAGAGAAAGAAAAAAAAACACACACAAATCATGCAAACAATTGAAGCGAACAACAATATTCCAAACCAAAATTGAGTCCTCAGATCTGAACCACGGAGTAACCTGGAGTTGACCCAAAGCTTTGCTGAGCAGTTAAACATATTAGCAGGCACAGAGCACAGCAGCCAGGGCAGTCTTCATAGTCTCAATGCTATGGAGAGGAGTGACCATCACAGACAGTGAGCAAAATTGGCCATCACCCCAGTTGCCAACACCCTATCTTTCCAGTCTATTTGGGCTGGTGTTTAAATTGACCAATTAACTAAATAGTGAAAGGCTCTGGAACCCGGGTGAAAGGAGTGACCATCACAGAGAACAAGCAAGAATCTGCTCTCGCCTCCGATCTGGGTCAGCGTTTAAATTGTCTAAACAGCAAATTGTACCTCACACTAGGACACAGTGGCAGTGAAAGGCTCCAGGCCTAGACCACACCATCTAGCGACTCAATCTGGGCCCATATTTCGCCATCCAGCCTGAAGCCACTCTCGAGCTCTTCAAATCGGCTCTGTGCCCAGGGAGATCCAACCTCGTACCTGGACCAGTTGTACAGGCACCAAATCTCCTCTGTTCATCTAACTTTTCTGTTAAGAGAACTGTTTTATCACAATACTTCTGTAGCTCTTCCCATATTTGGTAGGCTGTTTAAAATCTCCATCTGACCAAGTATAGGGTCATCTGCTGTAATTCACCTGTGGCTCATTGTCAATTTTCTGTTTCTTTTGACAAACACCCCTATATCTTTATGGTATATTTAAGACATTATACAAAAAGATGCAAACTGCTGGACATATTATTGCTTTCAAAAATGGATAGGGGAGCAATGAATAAAACAGAAGGTCTACAATAAAGTGAAAGGCTAGAGGAATTAAATGAAATGATGGAATGATGACGTGACAAGAGTCCAGATGAGTTGTAAATGACAAAGGAAATGTCTCAAAATAATAGAAAGGGCAAAATTAATTATGACCAGAATAATGGAATACAATTGATCAGTCAAAGCTTACAAAGTAACTACTCATTAGGTACTGCTCCACAACCTTCCATTGAGCTATATCACAGCAACACACCTCAAAGTTGCTGGTGAACGCAGCAGACCAGGCAGCATCTCCAGGAAGAGGTACAGTCGACGTTTCGGGCCAAGACCCTTCGTCAGGACTAACTGAAAGAGGAGCTAGTAAGAGATTTGAAAGTGGGAGGGGGAGATCCAAAATGATAGGAGAAGACAGGAGAGGGAGGGATGGAGCCAAGAGCTGGACAGGTGATTGGCAAAGGGGATATGAGAGGATCATAGGACAGGAGGCCCAGGGAGAAAGCCAAGGGGGAGGGGAACCCAGAGGATGGGCAAGGGGTACAGCCAGCGGGACAGAAGGAGAAAAAGGAGAGTGAGAGAAAGAATGTGTGTATAAAAATAAATAACGAATGGGGTACGAGGGGGAGGTGGGGCATTAGCACAAGTTAGACACACATTCTTTCTCTCACTCTCCTTTTTCTCCCTTTGTCCCTCTGGCTGTACCCCTTGCCCATCCTCTGGGTTCCCCCCCCCCCCACCCCCCTGTCTTTCTCCCTGGGCCTCCTGTCCCATGATCCTCTCATATCCCCTTTGCCAATCACCTGTCCAGCTCTTGGCTCCATCCCTCCCCCTCCTGTCTTCTCCTATCATTTTGGATCTCCCCCTCCCCCTCCCACTTTCAAATCTCTTACTATCTCTTCCTTCAGGTAGTCCTGACGAAAGGTCTCGGCCTGAAACGTCGACTGTACCTCTTCCTAGAGATGCTGCCTGGCCTGCTGTGTTCACCAGCAACTTTGATGTGTGTTGCCTCAATACTCAACATCTGCAGATTTCCTGTTGTTTGTGTGAGCTATATTACAGTAGTACAGGAAGCCAAAGGCGAACGTCATGAAATAGAAAATTAACAGGACAGGTTCAGAGTCTAACTACAGACCAAAAAGATGTGTCTCATAATCCAATCTGAATTTAGTCTTCCCAGTGTAGAAGAACTGCAGCTTATTGTCCGTTATACTATGTTAAACAGAAAATAAGGCAAACATGATTACTAGATTTTAAAATATACCCTTACATCATGTTCTCCAAGAGCCAGCAAGAAAAAGCTACAGGACTTAGAAACACCACAATAGGTTCCAGTGACGTCATCGTTCAGAATGGCAGCTTAAATCAACAGCTCCTCCGGAAAAACGCATATTTTGCCCAGTTAATCTATCAAGTATAAGATCTTTTGAAAATATCAGAATTGATAAGGGGGCAAGAATGGGGAGAAAGAATCGAGATGAAAAAAAAGCACCACTGCGGAGCCTATGCAAGAGAGAGGTACAACGCGCGGCTCTCCTACACGTGCGTGTGGCGGCGAAGCTGACGCTGGGCTTCGTGCGGGCGAAGCGGCAAATACGATAAAGATTCTGGAAGAGATAAGGGAAGTCCAAAAAGATATAAAGCAGCAACTCAATGATATAAAGTCAGAGCTCGCCAACGTCAATCAGAAAATAGTGGTGGCAGAGACTCGAATTGAGAAGATGGAAGATCGCGTGCAAGACGTGGAACAGATACTAATTAAGATGATAAAAATATTAAATTAACAGGAAAGTAAATTGCTTGATCAGGAGGGAAGATCGTGTCGGAAAAGTATCAGGATTTATAATGTTCCCGAAGGAGCGGAGGGATTGTCGATGACGGACTTTGTAGACAAGCTGCTGCAGGAAGTGCTGGAGATTTCTCAGACTATGGAGACTGAAATTGAAAGGGTGCATCATTCGCTTGTCCAGTGGCCTCCCGGAGACAGAGAAGGTAAACCGCACTCCATAGTACTTAAATTCCTTCGATTCAAGAGCAAGGCAGAGATCCTACGAAGGGCCTGGGGTAAGAAGAAGGTGCTTTGGAACGGGAAGTTAATATACTTCGATCATGATTATCCCCCAGCGGTCCTACAGAAACGGAAGGAATATTCCGAAGCGAAACGGATATTAAAGCAAGAAAAGATTAAATTCCAAATCCGGTACCCTGCAAAACTGAGGGTATTTTACCAAGAAGGGGTGTATCTGGACCAGAAGGTGGAGGAGGCGACTACAGACATGAACAACAGAGGACTGCCCATTAGCATGTTCAAACCAAGAGAAACTCTGGCTGAGCAGTTGTCCCGAGCTGCTTGGGAAATAGTAAGAGAACCTAGAAAGCAGGGGACGGGAGCAGGACGCGAGGAGGATTTTAGGAAGAGACGGTCAGTTCTGAGGGCAGCCCTCACCTCCTCCAGAAGAGCCATAAGGTTTGGCTAACTTTAAAAGTGCTGATAAACTAAACAAAAATAGACGGTGATATACCTGTCTTGAGAAATACATGTTATAATGTGGATTTTATATTACTCAATTTTTAAAAAAATTCATTTATTCATTCCTTTTACCCCAGCTAAATGAGAATATATACATGGGAGGAATACACAGGGAAATCATTTCTGTGTAATGGACAGAGTTTTTTTTCACTTACTTTTATAGGTACTGCAACAGGGGCCCTCAACCCACAGCTAGGAGGGGCTATCCCCCACGGCTTGACTTTTCTTCTAGCCCAACCCAGGGTCATCTAGAGATCCCAGCCTTGGAACCACACTTTCATTACCTTTTGTTACATTATTCACTTCTCTTGGTTCTTATTTGCTCGGATCGATTAAGTTATATTCTGCAAATTTCTATGATATACTAACAAATAAATACACTTAGAGAGTAAGACCATATATTTTGGGTATATACCTCAAGAATGGTTGAAAAGAGATAAATATAAATATTTAATGAATGTACTGCTGGTGGCTGGTAAAAAGACCCTTACCAGGAAATGGTTTTCTCAAGAGAGCCCAATTTTAAATGTATGGATGGAAATTACAATGGACATTTACAAAATGGAGAAGATAACAACATCTGTCAATTGTAAGTTGGAACAATTTTATTCATACTGGAAAAAATGGTTTAACTACATAACACCTCATAGGCCTGATTTTATTCTCACAATCAATGAATATGTTGTAAAAAAAATCACTCCCTACTCTGTACATAGTTTTCTTCTTTCGATTGTTCTTTCTTTCCTCTTCTTTCTATAAGTGTATACCTCCGATAAATATTATGTGGAGATTTGTGACAAATATGATTATATGATATATATGTACAATATCTGAATTTCCACTTTAAAACGTGGACACTTATCTAAAGGAAGGAATAGGTCATCTGATAACTCTAGCCCTAAAAAGTGCAAACTGCCAATTAACACTGCAAACACGATGGCAGATAATCTGTGGTGTATATTTAACTAAACCCCAACCATCAAAACATGCAGCCAATTTAAAAACTCTACCCTACAAAATCAGAAAAGACTTAATGCCCTGTGTATTGTCATGTTAGCAAAATCAATAGTGATCACAATTGCAAAATGACATTGTGCGGGTTCCTAAAGACTGGAAAATAGCATATGTCATTCCACTCTTCAAGAAGGGAGGGAGGTAGAAGAAAGGAAATTGTAAGCCATATAGACTGCCTTCAGTGGTTGGAAAGATGCTGGAGTTTATTAAGATGAGATTTCATGGTACTTGGAGGCACATGATAAAACAGGCCAAAGTCAGCATGATTTTCTAAAGGGGAAATCTTGCCTGACAAAGCTGTTGGAATTCTTTGAGGAAATAACAGGCAGGATAGACAAAGGTGAATAGGTGGATGTTGTGTAGTTTGATTTTTAAAAGGCCTTTGACCAGGTGTCACATGAGGTTGTTTAACAAAGCAAGAACCCAAGGTATTACAGAAAATAGATAGAAGATTGACTGACAGGCAAAAGGCAGAGTGGGAATAAAGGGGGCCTTTTCTGGTTGGCTGCCAGTGACGAGTGATGTGCCGCAGGGGTCAGTGCTGGGACCTCTTCTTTTCACATTGTATGTCAATAACCTGGACGAAGGAATTGATGACTTTGTGGCTAAGTTTGGAGATGATACAAAGATAGGTGGCAAGGCAGGTAATGTTGAGGAAGCAGAGTGTTTGCAAAAGGACTTGTATTGGGGGATTGGGCAAAGAAGTGGCAGATGGAATATAATGTCGAATGAATAAAGTGCAGAGGGACTTGGGAATCCTTGTGAAAGATTCCCTAAAGGTTAACTTGCATATAATAACATATTATATAAGCATTTGATATTTAATTTAAGGACCACTCTGAAGTATAGGAAATTATAGCATTTCTATTCATTTCAGACATACTGCTGAATCCAAAAAACTTTGAAATAGGCTCAGGAGGAGGGGGGACTTCCGGGTCATCAAGGGAATGGCGGCGTAAGGAAAAGGTCTCTCAACAAAAAAGAAGGTAAACTGCCCCAAAATCAAATTTAGACAAATACTTAATATTGCATAACTATATTAATAAAAGGGGCAAGGATGATGTCTAAGAACAAGAATAAAAAGTCCGCTTCGAAGGCTGATAAACATAAAGAGATGCAGCAAGGCGAAGGGCCTAGCTCCCCCACGGCAAGCCAGGACGGAGATAATGAGGGGGAATCGGTGACTCTGTCTTTGATTCTCGGAGAGATTCGTGAGTTCCGACAAGATAACAGCAAACAGCTGGAAGATATTAAAGGAGAAATAGTAAAAACTAACTCGCGGATAGATGAAGCCGAAGCGAGGATTGTTGGAATTGAGGAGAAGCTACAGAACGCCGAGGAAGTGATAGCAGAAATGCTGAAGCTACAAGACCAGCTCCAGTGGAAACTAATAGATCAAGAAGGCCGCTCGAGAAGGGAAAATGTGAGGATCTACGGAGTTCCCGAAGGAACCAAAGGTAAACCCGGATTGATGATTCCCTTCGTGGAGAGGCTGCTTAGAGAGAACCTTGATATACCGGCCGCAAAAGACCTACAGATAGAAAGGGCTCACCGCGCGTTGGCACCACAGCCTCCGGCAGGCGCCCAGCCCAGATCGATTCTGATCAGATTTCAGTTACAGAACGAAGGAAGAGGTGCTTAAAAGAGCATGGCAAAAGAAAGGTTTCATGTGGAACAACTGCAAAATCAGTTTAGACCACGACTACGCACCAGGGATTCTTGCCAGACGGAAGGAATATACGGAAACACGGAGAGTCCTGAAGGAAAACAACATCAGATTCCAGACCCTGTATCCAGCTCGGCTGAGAGTCTTTTACGACGAAGGAACAAAAACTTACGCTACGGTGGAGGAGGCAACGTTGAACCTGGCAGACAGGGGACTACCTATTAAAGTTATCACCCAACCGGAGTCGCTACTGGAGAGGATTCGGCAGAAGTGGTGGCAGTTAGTGGGGCGAGGACGCTCCACTCGAACCAGAGTGTCAAACTACAAGGAAAAGCTGCAAATATTCAGACGCGAATGTACAGAGAATACAGATTAATTAAGAGAAATGACTGAAAAGAGTAAATCGGACTTAAAAGTAAAATGAAAACTGGTAACTGAAAATAAACTAGGCGGAATAACTTGAATGATAGCAATATGGTCGAGACATAAATAGGAGAAAATTCTCTATGATTATTCAAACTGCTGAGGGCCCTCTAACACAGGGTGAAGATAGAGGTTATCCCTCTGAACTGAGGCGGGTCGGTGCTCAGGCCTCACTGTGGGAAGTCGGGAAAAATTTTCAAATGTTATACGTTCAGAAATGTCTAGGGTGTGGTTATATGTCTTGGTTTACTGTTGAGAAGGGATTGCTTACTGTTTGGTTAGAAAAGGAGAGTGCTTTTTTTCTACTAGAGAAAAATGCAAACTGAATTGGTAAAAATAATTTCCTATAATGTTAATGGGGTTTTGAATCCAATTAAAAGAAATAAGATTATGTCTAAATTGAAAAAAGAGAGGGCACAAATAGCTTTCCTCCAGGAAACACATATGAGCCAATCTGAACATGGAAAATTAAAAAGAATGGGCTTTAAGCATGTATTTTATTCATCATATAAATTGAGTCACAAAAGAGGGGTAGCTACTTTAATATCAAGTACTCTTAATTATGAACATATTTCAGAGACTAGAGACAAAGAAGGACGGTTTGTAAAAATCACAGGAAGAATAGAAGGTACAGAAATAACATTGCTGAATGTTTATGCTCCTCCAGGTAGTGAATGGTCATTTTATAGACACATTTTTGACCTAATGGTCAGTTCTCGAGGGGTAGTAATTTGTGGAGGGGATTTTAATATTAGATTAAATCCTATATTAGATTCTTCAAGAATAGTTACTCAGAATAAACCTCTGACTCGGAAAGTGAATTCATTGATGGAGGAGTTGGGAATTATAGATGTCTGGAGGGAATTACACCCTACTAGTAAAGATTATACACATTACTCTTTCCCTCATTCAGCCTATTCAAGGATAGACTATTTCTTTATCTTTAATACAGATAGACTCAGGATAAAAAACTGTAATATTGCAACAATTGATCTGTCGGATCATAGCCCAGTCTCTATGTCTCTAATCCTGGAAAGGAAAATGAGGAAAACACTATGGAGGCTAAACTCACATATACTCAATAACCCGAAAGTAATGGAGAGATTAAGGGGAGAAATCGAAGAATATCTAGACCTTAATGACACGGGAGAAACATCACCAGTGATTTTATGGGATACGTTGAAAGCTGTACTGAGAGGGAAAATTATTTCCATTACTACTCACATAAAAAAAATCAATGCACAAAAATTAGCAGACCTTCAAGGAAAATTAAAACAACTTCAAGTTGTAGATAGCAACAAAAGTAATTCAAATCGAAAACAGGAAATTAGGACATTGCAAAGTGAAATTGATGATATTTATATGTTGGAAACGCAAAGAAATTTTCTTTACCTGAGACAAAAGAATTATGAAGTAGGAGGTAAATCAGCTAGATTATTAGCATATGAATTACGAAAACAACAAGCAGTCAATACAATTCATAAAATAAAGAATCCAAAGACAAAGCTTGTGGAGAGTACAATAGGGAAAATTCAAGAGAGTTTTGAAACATATTATCGAGAGCTGTACCCCCAACCCCGGGCCCCCAATGAGCCCTATATAGACAGTGTATTGAATTTTTTAGATCTACCTAAACTTACAGATTTACAAAATGAAAGTTTATTAGAACCAGTAACTGTCAAAGAACTGAACGTGGCCATCTCTAGGTTAAAGGCTGGAAAGTCCCCGGGTTCTGATGGGTTTACCTCAGAGTGGTACAAGTCCCTGAAGACACAGTTAGCCCCATTACTACTTAACACCTTTAATTGGATCTTGCAGAGAGGAGAAACTCCGCCTTCCTGGAAAGAAGCGATTATTTCAGTTATTCCTAAAGAGAGTAAAGATAAACTAGAATGTGGCAATTATCGGCCAATTAGTGTTCTTAATTTAGATTACAAACTATTTACATCTATATTAGCGCGCAGATTGGAAAAGCTTTTACCTGGCCTAATCCATTTAGACCAGACTGAATTTATTCAACAAAGACAAACACAGGACAACATAAGGAGAACTCTGCACATATTAGAACAGGTTAATAAGAACAAGACAGAGACAATGGTAGTAGGATTGGACGCTGAGAAAGCTTTTGATTCGGTTAGTTGGGCATTCCTATACAGAGTGTTAGGAAGATTCGGCTTTCAAGAAAGGTTTATTAAAGTAATTCAGACTCTATATGACAGCCCTACAGCCCGAATTAAGATAAATGGGGACCTCTCTGACTCCTTCATTTTAGAGAGAGGCACTAGACAGGGATGCCCAATTTCTCCTCTCCTTTTTGCGCTATATATTGAACCACTTGCCCAACTAATAAGACAGAGCAAAATCGTAAAAGGTATCAAGGTGGCAGGGATTGAACAGAAAGTGGCGTTATTCGCAGATGATGTTTTGGTCTATCTGAGTGAACCAGAAAAATCATTTATAGGATTGTTTACACTGTTGGATGACTTTGGGAAAATATCAGGTTATAAAATAAATGTAAAGAAAACGCAGGTTATGTCCCTAAATTATACACCATCCAAAAAATTGCAGGATACATACGATCTTAAGTGGGAAGCTAAATCATTAAAATATTTAGGAATAACCCTGCCGAAGGATCTTTCAACACTGTCACAGGTAAATTATGGGCCATTAATCTCAGAGATAAAAGCAGATATGCATAGATGGAATCTTATCCCCTTTTTAAGTTTAAATTCAAGGATAAATACTATAAAAATGAATATTCTTCCTCGGTTATTATACCTTTTCCGTACTTTACCAGTGGAGGTGGATGATAATCAATTCAGGGAATGGGACAAATGGATTTCCCGCTTCATTTGGCAAGGAAGGAAACCTAGAATTCGATATAACACCTTACAGTTAGGGAAGGAAGGAGGAGGTATGGTTCTTCCTTGCCTGAGAAATTATTTTTATGCCTCACAGATAACCCCTCTGTTATATTGGTGTAATAGGGAATATAAGGCTAGATGGAAGGAAATAGAATTTGGATTAGTTGACAGTTTTCCTCTTCAGGCCTCAATAGCTGACAAAGGATTGATGGCCCAGTTGGAAAAATTTAATAATGCTTGGATAAATCTTACATTAAAAGTATGGCAGAAGGTGGTTAATTCATGTGGAATTAATAACATGTTAAAACTCTTTAGATGGTGTGCAGATGATACCGAATTCCTTCCCAACACAGGAGATAAAAGATTTGAGCTATGGATAAAGAAAGGTCTTACAACCTACCTCTCATTTATAGATAAAAGAGTATTACAAAGTTTCCAAATCCTGCAGGACAAGCATGGCCTAGAACATAATGACTTTTTTAGGTACCTTCAAATACGAAACTATGTTAACCAGAGTTGTAGATATACAGACCTACCAACAGTAGAATTAGAATTTTTCAAGATTCTGAATTCGGCTTGCAGTTCAATACCTAGAAAATCAGTTTCTCGCCTATATAATGCACTCTCCCATGCTAAAAATGTAAATACACCGTATATTAAAGAGAAGTGGGAGAAAGAAGCGGGGTTGGTACTTTCAGAGGAGGCTTGGGGGAAAATCTGCAGCTTTCAATGGTCCTCGACTAATTCTTTGACTTGGAGAGAACATTGTTGGAAAAACATTATAAGACCCCATATCAGGAAAAATATAAAGATACAAATGTGATGTGTTGGAGAAGGTGCGGCTCCAAGGAGGCAAATCATTTTCATATTTTCTGGGATTGCCCTAAATTAAGTCTATTTTGGAAAGGTATTCATAGAACATTAGTTAAGGTACTTAGGTCCCAGATACCTCTGAACTTTGAGACGCTCTATTTGGGGCATGTATTGTTCCTTGAACAGAAGGAAGATATAAAGTTGCTGCAGGCCCTCTTAGCAGCAAGTAAGAAATCAATCACTAGAAAATGGCTAAATCCAATACCACCTACATTAGAAGATTGGTACGAAATTATCTTGGAAATATTTAAAATGGAAAAGTTGACTTACTCCCTGAGAACTCAAAAAGAAACATTTTATCAAATCTGGAATAAATGGATTGAATATATAACCCCAATGCGAGCAGACTTTAGATGACTCTCCTAATGATTTATATTGCTCTTCTCATCAACACAGTAATATTGCTAATGTAAGCACCCCTAGTCTAAATGTTTGTTTTTTTTTGGAAAATAGAGAATTAACACAAGTAAAGGGAAAGATTTGGGAAAGGGATAAAAAAAATGAAAAAATTAAGTAAATAAGTACATAGGGATTGGATAATTATGTCTGCGGGCAGGAACAAGCACGAACAAATTGGGATATAAACACCTACAATGGTTGGTATATAGGCTTGTATGCAACATTTTGGACAGTGGAAATGGTCCAGAAGGGTTGTATGGAAACTATTATTACCATTTTTCTTAACAACTAATTTCATTACTTAGCCTAATAGGTTAGATTTACCACAGTACATAATTATCTATTTAAATATTTATTTTCCTTTTATATCATCTCAATGTGTACTTAAGAATGTATATATAATTGTAGTTTTATACATATAAAAAAATGGAAAAGGTTATATGTGTGAAAAAAGTACATGATAATTGTGAATTCCTTATCCAAATAAAAATAAAATTTAAAAAAAAAAGAAATAGGCTCAGGAGACAGCACATTTACAGGCTTTTTGGCATCAATCCATAACTTGCTCTCGAGAATAATCGTGAAATAAAATTTCACAATGACTGTACAAGTTTCATTTTCATAGTTCCCTCTTCAATACTCTTGATTATTTTCAATGTACATTAAAAGATACAATTCTATAGCAGTAGCTATATTCAAAAAAAAGTCAGACTGCAAGATTCTATTATAACGTATTGGCCACCAAATTAAAAGTCTATGATACATAGGGTCACTGAATAATAATCTTGATGATGATTTCCCATAATCTATTAGATTTACCAAACATGCTTTCTCCTATGCAAGTACAAAGCATCCTTAGCTGAAACTAATGCTTCTACAATATTTCAGGTGCCTTGCCGTTTGGCGTGGGCGATCATGTCTCTCCATCCATCACAGTCCCTAACCCTCCGAATTGTAGTTGTTGCCTCCCCTGTTTCTAACCACGATATTATTCCATCTATCATTTTCATTCTCTGCTTGCCTCTGCTTCTTTTTCCTTCCAGCTTTCCAGTTGTAACTACAGCATAGTTAAATGATCAAGTGATTAAACTAAGTTCAGAGTATAGCAAGAGGAATTGGGGTGGAGCTTAGGAGGAATGATGGCGCTTAATGGCAACTCCTTTGCTTGCATCTTTGGAAACAGCTCTATTTCTACTTCTCTACCTTTAATATCTTTATTTTTCCTTTCAGGGTTCTTTTGAAGAACCTGACCTGGAGTTACACGCAGGCTTCGGTTCTTTGCGGGAATGGGACCCGTTCTCGGGGTTCCATGACTGGCCACTATTCGACATGCCAAGAGTTTGGCCTGAGAATCTGAATTGTGTTCGAAAGCCTAAGATCTTGGGGCTCTGGAGACGGGTGGATCGAGGGTCAGTGTCACAGCCGAAGACTCGTGTGCCGTCAGGGAGGCCAGAAAATCTTTCACCATGGGCCCGAAGACCCAAGGTCTTTGCCATCTTTGGACACAAAGCTCGAGAAAAGCGACGAAATGGACTTTTAAGATCGTAAGCCAGCGGGTTGTTGTTATGTCTCCCGCTTGCCGTGAAAATGGGGGACACCTCCCTCTCCCTTGCCAGGGAGAGAGAGAACCTGTGGGTTGTCGAATTCGGATGAAATGTGAAGCTTTTGGGGTAACTTTGGTCTGTGTCTTTGCTATTGCTTAGCACACACTTGGGTTCGGTGATTGTACCGATGAGAATTTATTTTTGCTGTTTGGGGGAGGGGGGGATCGTTGCTCACTGCCACTTACATGCGGGGGAGCTCGGGGGTGGACTTTGGGGTTCTCACATTTAACTATCATTCGTTCTTTGGGGCACTGTTTTTGTGGATGTTTTGCGAAGAAAAAGCATTTCAGGATGTATATTGTATACATTTCTCTGATATCAAACTTGACCTTTGAACCTATTAGATAAAATTGAGTTAAACTTAGTGTTTTGAATCCTACAACTAGAAGAGAATTAGAGTAAAAACATAATGTCTTTCCAGAGATTGCTTACCTCCTTGAATCCCTTTTATAGTTGCAGTTTTTCCAGCATTATCCAATCCCACCATTAGTAGAGTAACCTTCCTGTAAAATAAATGTGCTGCATTACTTTTGAACAATACTTGATCATTGGCTTATCATCTATACTGGTGGCAGATTCAGTTCTCCTATGTTTCATTTGTTATACTGTAATATCATGTGTGTATGTGCTAGTGCATGTTTCTATTTTAAATTACTTTTCACAACCAGCGTTAGCACAGGACCACCGTCCTTGCCAGCAGCTAACGTCAGCAGCTAACGTTGAAGAGGCAGAGAGCATGACTTTGGGATTCCCGACCACAGAGGCCCCCGAACAACCAAGTCATTAACCTTTAATTAACATTAACCATTAATGTTAACGTTACCGCTACTGAGGATCCTTACAGCACTGATCCTGCCTGCTGGAGAGAGGAAACGTTAGATGATCCAGTCCGAGTGTACTGGGCTAAGAAAGGCCCAGAGTCCTGCCAGAATAACGATGTGGATATCAAAGCTTCGGAACAAGTAGACAAACAGCAGAGAGGTTTTTTCTCCAAATTTCACTTTCAGAAGCTCGTAAATGGTGAGTACATATCAAGGCAATGGCTCTTATATTCCCCTTCCACTGGCTGTGTGTTTTGTTTTGCATGCTGCATCTTCAGTGATGGTAACTGTCAGTCCATCTTCGAAACTGGCTTTAGCGACTGGAAACATGCCGCTGAGCGCATAGGAGAGCATGAAAATAGCGAACACCCAGGAAAACAATACTGACCTACGTTACACTAGTGTCTGACAGCAGAAGAATAGATACAGAACTGCAAAAACAGTTTGAGGCAGAGTGTGTCTACTGGACGGACGTATTGAGAAGAGAGGTAGTGGTTGTGAAGTTTTTGATCGAGAGGGGACTAGCTATCGAAGGTTCCAGTGACATATTTGGCAGGCCTGTAACGGCAACTATATGGGCATTCTAGAGGTAATAAGTGAGTTTGACCCGTTTTTGAAGGCGCACATACAGAAACTTAGAAATGCAGGATCAGCTTTGATATTTAGACCAGTACGACCTTTGCTCTTGTTCTTGCCTTTTTTATGCTTGGTACAGTAGTATTTTACGGTGTCAGCAGGGGCCCATCAGGGCCTCCAGCCCAGGGGCCCCGGACCCACTAAATACGGCCCTGAGGGCGACACCCTGAGTTTGGAGAAAGTGGGAGGAGCTAAAAGAGAAAATGTGGAGACTTAACACCTTTTTGATGGGGGATGGAAATACTAAAGTATTAGGACAAGGTGAACCAAGACAGTTGAAGACTTGCATCTGCACCAGGTTAGTACAGATGTGGGAGAATGTCCAATTTCGCTGGAGACAAGAAAGAGAAACAAATTGTAGCATTCAACCCACAGAAAAATTTACTCACTGTGCCCATAACCCAGTTCTTCCATGCATAAAAGATAATTTAAGTGTTAAACGAAAATGATGATTGAAAACAAATGATTCTATTGTCAGCATTCATGGTACCCTCTTCTTGTATCTTATGTGCCTAACGCTAATATTAATTTTGAGGTGAACAATTACCTTTCCCCATTCATACCCACTTGTTTTTAACCACATAGACATCTAAGCAACATTAATAGATTAATCACAAGCAAACTTACATTGATAACAAATAACTGAGAGCGCTAAAGACACTGAAGCACAACTAGAATATTAGGTAAATATTTAATGTTAGAATTGGTGAATTCCCTTCCTTTGATAGTATAATTTATGTTGCTGTTTGACATACAGATAGGAATTATTGCTGTGCAACTTTTTGAAAAAAACTGCATTTTTGAGGGGAGTTTATTTTGGAAATATCCTTGGCTTTATTAGAATGAAGCTTGTCATTCAGGAGAAGTTGCTTTTCCAATCCAATTGTACACAGATCAATCATGTAGCGTTGTTGACAAGTTCAGTCAAAGCAAATTTAAAATCATACCTGACAGGTTCTCGCCAATGTTTCAGCCAGCAGCAACAATTAGCTAGGAAACTAAACATTTCTCCTCTGAAATACTGCAGGATCAAACTTCAGCTGCAGATAAACCAACTAGAAATCAGTATCTGCAACAGAATAAAGAGAGCTTACATCAACTCATTTACAAGAAAGCACTTTCAAAATTAGAAATAACAAACTCAATGCCACTTCATGCAAAAAAAATGACTAAAGTTTAAAGTATGAAGAAAATGTAAATTAAATTTAGATTGGGCATTAATGACCAAGCCCTTTCAACCTAGGTTGGCAAATGCAAAGTACACCTGTATGCATTCTCAGCAAATCAGGTTGCATCAGTGGAAAGAGAAACAAAACACTGTCACTGCCTGACCTAATGAACATACTCAGCATTTATGTTTTTGTTTCAGATTTCCAGTAGGAATGATTTTTTTAATTAATTTACTGGTAAATCTCCATATTAATTATCCAAGTTACCCAATGCCATATTTTTCCACTTCCTGCACATTCATTCAACTATATAGGAGCCTCTTGGATGCCATGATTGTACTTGGCTCCACTATCACCCCAAGCAGTGCACTCCAAGCACCCTCCAGTCTCTGTGTAAAAGCACTAGCCCCGCGTATCTCCTCTGAACTTACCCCTTCTCACATTAAATACATGCCCTCTAGTATGAGACATTTCAACCCTGTGAACAATACACTGGCCACTCATAGTTACGCCTCTCATAATCTTATAAACCTCTATAAGATCTCTCCTCAGCCTCCACCATTCCAGAGAAAACATCGCAATTTTGTCCAACATCTCCTATAGCAATGTAATCCAATTCAAGCAGTATCCTGCTAAAGCTCATCTGTACCCTCTCCAAAGCCCCAACATCATTCCTATAAAGGGGCAACTGGAACTGAATGCAATGCTCTAGATGTGGTCTATATAAAGATTCAACACAACTTCCCAACTCCTGAACTCACCCTATCAACCTGTGTAACATTCCTACCATTGAAGTGGAACTACAACCCAGATCTATAACTTCCATATTGGCTAGAGAGGACAGGAAGATATTGGTCAAGGCCCCAGCAATCTTACATAGAAACATAGAAAATAGGTGCAGGAGTGGGCCATTCGGCCCTTCGAGCCTGCACCGCCATTTATTATGATTATGGCTGATCATCCAACTCAGAACCCCGCCCCAGCCTTCCCTCCATACCCCCTGACCCCCGTAGCCACAAGGGAGTTAGTGTCCCAGCACTGAGCCTTGCGGTACCCCACTAGTCACCGCCTGCCATTCTGAAAAGGTCCCGTTTATTCCCACTCTTTGCTTCCTGTCTGCTAACCAATTCTCCACCCACACCAATACCTTACCCCCAATACCGTGTGCTTTAAGTTTGCACACTAATCTCCTGTGTGGGACCTTGTCAAAAGCCTTTTGAAAATCCAAATATACCACATCCACTGGTTCTCCCCTATCCACTCTACTAGTTACATCCTCAAAAAATTCTATGAGATTCGTCAGACATCATTTTCCTTTCACAAATCCATGCTGACTTTGTCCGATCATTTCACCGCTTTCCAAATGTGCTGTTATCACATCCTTGATAACTGACTCCAGCATTTTCCCCACCACCGACGTTAGGCTAACCGGTCTATAATTCCCCGGTTTCTCTCTCCCTCCTTTTTTAAAAAGTGGAGTTACATTAGCCACCCTCCAATCCTCAGGAACTAGTCCAGAATCTAACGAGTTTTGAAAAATTATCACTAATGCATCCACTATTTCTTGGGCTACTTCCTTAAGCACTCTAGGATGCAGACCATCTGGCCCTGGGGATTTATCTGCCTTCAATCCCTTCAATTTACCTAACACCACTTCCCTACTAACATGTATTTCGCTCAGTTCCTCCATCTCACTGGACCCTCTGTCCCCTACTATTTCTGGAAGATTATTTATGTCCTCCTTAGTGAAGACAGAACCAAAGTAATTATTCAATTGGTCTGCCATGTCCTTGCTCCCCATAATCAATTCACCAGTTTCTGTCTGCAGGGGACCTACATTTGTCTTGACCAGTCTTTTCCTTTTTACATATCTATAAAAGCTTTTACAGTCCGTTTTTATGTTCCCTGCCAGTTTTCTCTCATAATCTTTTTTCCCCTTCCTAATTAAGCCCTTTGTCCTCCTCTGCTGAACTCTGAATTTCTCCCAGTCCTCAGGTGAGCCACTTTCTCTGGCTAATTTGTATGCTTCTTCTTTGGAATTGATACTATCCCTAATTTCTCTTGTCAGCCACGGGTGCACTACCTTCCTTGATTTATTCTTTTGCCAAACTGGGATGAACAATTGTTGTAGTTCATCCATGCAACCTTTAAATGCTTGCCATTGCATATCCACCATCAATCCTTTAAGTGTCATTTGCCAGTCTATCTTAGCTAATTCACGTCTCATACCTTCAAAGTTACCTCTCTGTAAGGGGTTACCCCTCTTTAAGTTCAGAACCTTTTACCTCTTGCCTCTCTCAATAACCTGGGTCCTGGGAACTTCTCTAGGAAGAGATACAGTCGACATTTCGGGCCGAGACCCTTCGTCAGGACCAACTGAAAGAAGAGCTAGTAAGAGATTTGAAAGTGGGAGAGGGAGATCTGAAATCATAGGAGAAGACAGGAGGAGGAGGGATGGAGCCAAAAGCTGGACAGTTGATTGGCAAAAGGAATATGAGAGGATCATGGGACAGGAGGCTTAGGGAGAAAGAAAGGGGGAGGGGGAAGCCCAGAGGATGGGCAAGGGGCATAGTGAGAGGGACAGAGGGAGAAAAAGGAGAGAGAGAAAAAGAATGTGCGTATATAAATAAATAAATAATGGATGGGGTATGAGGGGTCCAGCAGGAAGTCGCCCACTGATTTTCCATATGCTTTTGAAGTTGTTCATGATTTTGGAAACTTATGGAGACAAAGAATTTCTTACAGCTGTAGGAATCCCAATCAAGAATGGCCAACTAGTACAAGAACTTATGGATGTGATACAATTGCCGTCAGAAGTTGGTGTATTAAAATGTAAAAGCCACTCTAAAATGACAACAATTGAAAACCATGGAAATGCATTGATGGATGATATTACAAAAAAAGGCAGCACGGGAAGGTGTAAAAGAGACAAAAGTATCAAGAACCCACAACTGGAATTATGGAAACAGTGGAACTCAGTATAACAAATGAACTAACAAGATATTCAAGATGCAAGCTCAATGTTCTAACCAGGAAAAGTGGTTCTTGATGGAGAATGGTAGGAGGTTAAACAGTGATGGAGTATTGAGATACAGCACTAGTAATTGACAAATAACTCAGCTACGTTGTCTCTTTCCCTGGCACAGCAAATATACTCCCTGGGGCAAAATGGAGTGCAAAAGATTCTCCCAATGGTGGTGGAATCCAAAATTCAGAACACAAGCTCAAAAAATATTTGAGAAATGCATTACATGCCAAAAAAACAAATCCTGGAGTAGGGGAAAAGCTACCACAACTAAGTGCTCCTGCCCCAACAGGTCCATCTTTACACTTACAAGTGGACTATATTTCTCTGCCAAAGTGTCAACGATATTCAGATGTTCTGGTAATAGTGAACAAGTTTTCAAGATAAGTGGAAGCTATTCCAAAAAGCAAACCCCTGCCACTCACACAGCAAAAACTCCGACCAAGGGACACATTTCACTTGGAGTGTTTGTCAGCAATTATGTCTACTGACATAAAATAGTGCCAGCGAACAAAAGGACAATAGGTGATGCCCTTCAGTCAGTTCACAAAGTTACCTTATACTTCCTCTTTCATTTATGATTCTGCTACTAAGCTTGGAACCTGTGATTTACATTTTGATGGCATTTTTCAGGCCATTTGAGAGATCTGGCGCTTTGCTGTTTCCGAGGGAGATGGTGAGGTTTCGAGCGGAGTGTGTGGCCTGGAGACCTCGCCTATCAAAGCATTGAGCAAAATTGGAAACAATGAGCATGAGAGCAGAAGGCGAGCGATTGTTCCACACCATCTGTCTGTATGTGATCTCTCTCTCTCTCGCTCAATGCTGCTGGAGGATGGTGCTAGAATCTTGGGTCTTGGGCAAGGTTTATTTGAAGTGCTTTGTGGATAGACTCTGCAGTTCATATTATATGTGTTTCTGGTTCTGGTTACCAGACATCCCACCTCTCCCGGAAATTCAGGGAGTCTCCCGCATATTAATAGTGGCTCCCTGATGCCCGCAAGTTATATACACTATCACGGAAATCAATTTTTTTTGAGAGCAAGCGAGAGAAAGCAAGAGAGAGCGCGAGAGCGACCACGAGAGAGAGCGCGCGCGAGAGAGAGCGAGAGCAAGCGAGCGAGAGAAAGCAAGCGAGAGCGCGCGAGCGAGAGCAAAAGCAAGCCAGAGCGCTTGAGAGCGCATGAGCGACCACAAGAGAGAGGGACAGAGAGCACGAGCGAAAGCACGCCATGGCAGAGTGTTCCAAAGAAAATATAAAACATACGTCACCCGAGACTACACTAAAGTGTACCCTGCCTAATAGGGGTCAAAGTAATGACAGTGTTGCTCGCTGCACTGTTTGCAACAGTGATTTTTCTATTGCCCATGGTGGGTTAAGACTGTAAAAGACATGTTGAGGTGAGTTTAACAGGTGTCATTCGTTCATTAGCATAGCTAATGTTATTTAAACTAGCTGGCTAGCTGCTAAGGAGCTACTCTATTGCAGACATCCCACCTCTCCCGGAAGTCTCCCGCAAATTCATGGTGCTACCTCCCTAAAATGAGCTTTTGCAGGGAGGGATGTCTGGGTTATTTTTTAAAAATTGTTACTTTGTGTGATTTTGATCGTGGCGGACTGTGGAAAGACAAATCTCAGTGTTGTATGTTGTACACATACTTTGATAATCCACGTACCGCGAATCGACTGATGAAAATTGAATGGTCTTTCCATTGTCCACATCACCCAGAGTCATTAGGACAAGTCAAACAAATGAATGGAACCGTCAAGCAATGACCAAGTATCATGAGGAAGGTGTGCCATGGCCTGTGGTTCTTCCTATGGTCTTGTGCAGTATCAGAGCAATCCCAAACAAGAAAACTAAACTAAGTCATTTGAGGTGGTAACAGGACCTCTTATATAACTGCTGGAAGCCTTCAATCTCAGACAGGCTGATATACACATTATGGCAGACACTTTAGGTAGCTGTTGTTTGAAATTAACTCAAGCTTTACAGTCTTCTTCTCAACAGGTTTCTACCACTTGGGAGGATACAACACAATCTTCAGGAGGATAATTCACCCTGATTCTTCACAATGGTTCACGATTTAACAAACTGAAATGGAACCATTGGGAGCTGGATGGAAAGGTCCTTATCAAGTGCTGTCAATTGCCACTTGGTAGAGAAGGCCAAAGATAAAAGTAGAATGGTCTGTCATTAGATCTTCTCTTAGCAGCTAAGAGGGTGGGATCATGTACAGTTATAGGTATGGAATATTGTACTTACATACCTGACAAGCCTGAAGACATGAAAGACATAACTAATTTGGCTGATCATATTTGTAAAGAAACAGCTAAAAATACATCAATCTGATGGACAACACACATCAAAGTTGCTGGTGAACGCAGCAGGCCAGGCAGCATCTGTAGGAAGAGGTGCAGTCGACGTTTCAGGCCGAGACCCTTCGTCAGGACTAACTGAAGGAAGAGTGAGTAAGGGATTTGAAAGTTGGAGGGGGAGGGGGAGATCCAAAATGATAGGAGAAGACAGGAGGGGGAGGGATAGAGCCAAGAGCTGGACAGGTGATAGGCAAAAGGGGATACGAGAGGATCATGGGACAGGAGGTCTGGGAAGAAAGACGGGGGGGGGGACCCAGAGGATGGGCAAGAGGTATATTCAGAGGGACAGAGGGAGAAAAAGGAGAGTGAGAGAAAGAATGTGTGCATAAAAATAAGTAACAGATGGGGTACGAGGGGGAGGTGGGGCCTTAGCGGAAGTTAGAGAAGTTGATGTTCATGCCATCAGGTTGGAGGCTACCCAGACGGAATATAAGGTGTTGTTCCTCCAACCTGAGTGTGGCTTCATCTTTACAGTAGAGGAGGCCGTGGATAGACATGTCAGATTGGGAATGGGATGTGGAATTAAAATGTGTGGCCACTGGGAGATCCTGCTTTCTCTGGCGGACAGAGCGTGGATGTTCAGCAAAGCGGTCTCCCAGTCTGCGTCGGGTCTCGCCAATATATAAAAGGCCACATCAGGAGCACCGGATGCAGTATATCACCCCAGTCGACTCACAGGTGAAGTGTTGCCTCACCTGGAAGGACTGTTTGGGGCCCTGAATGGTGGTAAGGGAGGAAGTGTAAGGGCATGTGTAGCACTTGTTCCGCTTACACGGATAAGTGCCAGGAGGGAGATCAGTGGGGAGGGATGGGGGGGACGAATGGACAAGGGAGTTGCGTAGGGAGCAATCTAATGGATGGGATTTCTTTGATTGGACTCATTTAAGTCTTAGAAGCTGAGTCATATCATTCAGACTAAACTGCTTTATCACAATTTACTCATGTTCTGAAGGAAGTAGCTGTGGAGATTGCGAGGCATTAACGATGATCTTTCAAAAGTCGATAGATTCTGGCATGGTTCCAGAGGACTGCAAGATTGCAAATGTCACTCCGCTATTTAAGAAGGGGGCAAGGAAGCAAAAAGGAAATTATAGACCTGTTAGCTTGACATCCGTGGTTGGGAAGTTGTTGGGAGTCGATTGTCAAGGATGAGGTTACAGAGTACCTGGAGGCTTATGATAAGATAGGCAGAACTCAGGCAGATAGGCAGATTCCTTAAAGGAAAATCCTGCCTGACAAACCTATTACAAATTTTTGAGGAAATTATCAGTAGGCTAGACAAGGGAGATGCAGTGGATGTTGTATATTTGGATTTTCAGAAGGCCTTTGACAAGGTGCCACACATGAGGCTACTTAACAAGATAAGAGCCCATGCAATTACGGGAAAGTTACATACGTGGATAGAGCATTGGCTGATTGGCAGGAAACAGAGAGTGGGAATAAAGGGATCCTATTCTGGTTGGCTGCCGGTTACCAGTGGTGTTCTGCAGGGATCAGTGTTGGGGCCGCTTCTTTTTACATTGTACATCAACGATTTAGATTATGGAATAGATGGCTTTGTGGCTAAGTTTGCTGACGATCCGAAGATAGGTGGAGGGGCCGGTAGTGCTGAGGAAACGGAGAGTCTGCAGAGAGACTTGGATAGATTGGAAGAATGGGCAGAGAAGTGGCAAATGAAGTTCAATGTTGGAAAGTGTATGGTTATGCACTTTGGCAGAAAAAATAAACGGGCAGACTATTATTTAAATGGGGAAAGAATTCAAAGTTCTGAGATGCAACGGGACTTGGGAGTCCTCGTACAGGATACCCTTAAAGTTAACCTCCAGGTTGAGTCAGTAGTGAAGAAGGCGAATGCAATGTTGGCATTCATTTCTAGAGGAATAGAGTATAGGAGCAGGGATGTGATGTTGAGGCTCTATAAGGCGCTGGTGAGACCTCACTTGGAGTACTGTGGGCAGTTTTGGTCTCCTTACTTAAGAAAGGATGTGCTGACGTTGGAGAGGGTACAGAGAAGATTCACTAGAATGATTCCGGGAATGAGAGGGTTAACATATGAGGAACGTTTGTCCGCTCTTGGACTGTATTCCTTGGAGTTTAGAAGAATGAGGGGAGACCTCATAGAAACATTTCGAATGTTAAAAGGCATGGACAGAGTGGATGTGGCAAAGTTGTTTCCCATGATGGGGGAGTCTAGTACGAGAGGGCATGACAAGGATTGAAGGGCGCCCTTGCAGAACAGAAATGCGAAGACATTTTTTTAGTCAGAGGGTGGTGAATCTATGGAATTTGTTGCCACGGGCAGCAGTGGAGGCCAAGTCATTGGGTGTATTTAAGGCAGAGATTGATAGGTATCTGAGTAGCAAGGGCATCAAAGGTTATGGTGAGAAGGCAGGGGAGTGGGACTAAATAGGAGAAAATGGATCAGCTCATGATAAAATGGCGGAGCAGACTCAGTGGGCCGAATGGCCTACTTCTGCTCCTTTGTCTTCTGGTCTTATGGTCTTATGGTCATATTCAGAAATTTTTTAAATAAAAATGTTATTTCTGTCCTTAGTTATAACCTAAAGTGTGTTTCACATTCAATTCATTTTGAAAGTCACTAATTCAAGAGAACAAACTTCCAAAACGTTACCATTTAAAGCAAATGTTGTAAACAACCAAGGAATCATTCTGCTGAGATTTTTCAGCATTTTCCACATTTATTTCAGATTTTCAGTATTAGGAGTTTACCGTAAACAATTTCTCCTCTGACTAATCACTCACAGAAATGAATTCCAGATCATAACCTTTGGCTGAGTGAAAAAAAAATCCTAATGTCACTTTCAGGCAAATCTTTGTCATAGAATACAAATACAATGATCGTTCACATCATAGGGCTACTTTGACAAAGCAAGTAGGGTGAAGATAGTAAGCAAAGAAAACAAAGTATGACATTAGAGATGAATGATTCTGAAATATATTAACGGAACGCTATTATCCATGAGCAGTGCTAACCCAATAATAACGTGCAATCTACGAATAACTTACTCAGTAAAGTGATTTATTTGAAACAAATCAAAAACATCACAAAAATATGTAAGATTTGCAGCAAAAAAGATTTTGTGAAATAATTTCCTCAGTGAAATAATGTCCAAAGCGACGCCCCCTCCACCCCACTAAAGATCTTCAGCAGGCGAGATGTCTTCAGGGATTCCCTGAACCTGCCCAAAGTACCGATGAAAGCCTCCGGTGGTTAACCCCAATCTCGGACAAAGAAAAGATGAATTTCCGCCGCCCAACTAAACCACGCAACAAATCTCTGCGACTGCTTTCTGCAGCGGCGCCGGTCTCGTCAATTACCTGCTTTGAAGAGAGTTACGGGAGGCACACTCGGCTCCAAGCCGCACTGATCTCACCCGAGCTCGGTTCCTGGATGTTCTCCGCTCTAATCGCTACCGTGATTGCCGTTCGCTCGCTACTCGCTCTGTCAAACACGAACGCTGAGTTTTTGCCGCGCTTGCAAACACGTGGATGAGGTTCAGCGTCGTCCCGGCAACATTGTAACGTCACCTGGCAGCTCTGTGACGTCACTATATTTCAAACCGCTCCGGCCCTGTATTAGCATTTTAGCGCAGGCGCGCGGAGGGAATCCCTGATTTCACTCTAGTCCGTCTGTAGATCATGGAAGTGATGCGGAAGAACTGGAACTTATTATTTCAGCAACACACATCAAAGTTGCTGGTGAACGCAGCAGGCCAGGCAGCATCTATAGGAAGAGGCGCAGTCGACGTTTCAGGCCGAGACCCTTCGTCAGGACTAACTGAAGGAATCCCTTACTCACTCTTCCTTCAGTTAGTCCTGACAAAGGGTCTCGGCCTGAAACGTCGACTGCGCCTCTTCCTATAGATGCTGCCTGGCCTGCTGCGTTCACCAGCAACTTTGATGTGTGTTGCTTGAATTTCCAGCATCTGCAGAATTCCTGTTGTTTGCGTTATTATTTCAGCAGACCAGTTTTTAAATCGTGCATCACTGCAGACCCTACATATCAGAAAATATAGGTTTCATGCTTTTCCGTCTATTACAATTTTTTAACCTTTTCTATTAATCTGTAAAGAGATATTTAGACATCTCGGAACCTTCTCATCGAAGTGAACTAAATTAATCAACTGTGCATTCTTTTTAGAGAGTGGGAAACAACTGAAGATCAGATCAGAGGAACATTGTATCATTTCTTAATGCATGCATTACTAAATGACAATAAGAGAGGACTGCGTGTCCTCATAATCTAAAAAAAAGATCAAATCATAAAATAAAAAAGAAAAGTTAACAGGCAATAATTTCCACTATCCAGTATGCACTCCAATGACCTGAGGATGATGACCCTAGGGATATCAGTGCCACTGAATCAGAGAACACTGCTTGCACCCATGGTACCCTGTCACATAGAGGAGTGGAGATGCTTTTTGCCTTAAAGCATCTTAACCGCATCTGGAGGATACTGAAGGTGATCTGTTTGATCAATGAGATAGTGAGAAATTCCATTGTAATGCATGATGTCTGCATTGGCAACGTTCTTTCACTTATTTTATGTGTTGTCATACTCTTAGTAATGCTATTTAATGGAGACACTACAAAAGAAAATGCAGCATCTTTGTGATTTTTATACGTACTTCTTAGGCACTGTAAGATATCTTGGTTTCTTTCCTTAACCCAGTGCTAGCAGAGCGGATCCTGTAAATACTAGTCCTGGCACATCAGTACGGTGACCCTCTTGTCCAGCTTGTCCTCCATATGCACCAGAGGATGGTATTCCGAAAGAACTATAAAAATATAAACTAAAAACCCAAGTGCAAACATTGGAAATATGAAATAAAAAAGAAGGCAATGCTGGAAATGCTGAATAACTCCTGTGATGGCAGGAAGATCACAGTTAATGTGACACCTTCCAGATATTTAGAGTTCACTTTTAACCTCTTTAGAAATAGGGTGAGAGGAATGGCAAACCTGCAACAGAAAATTTTAAAAAATGAGGACTTAGAACTGGCCTCTAAGGGTGAAAATTAATCCTTCGATATATCAGAAAAAAGATGTTATCAAAGAGTATGTTTTCAGTGCCTTTAAAGGGGCCACCGAAGAGTATTTGATGCTCTTTATGCAATCATGATGTACACAGCGATTCGTTAATTGTTACCCTATTCATCACAAACATTTATTGTTTCCATCAACATTACAGTGGTGCGGCATTTAATACCTATAAATCAGTAATGGTAGAAAATGGCACAAATGGTGCCAAATAGGCCTAGCATTTTCAAGGCAAGTGTTTCACACATTGAGTAGAAATTAATGGACAGGTCAAAAGAACGTGTGATTTTCCTAAATTAGTCTCAGCATTTGAATCACTTCTTAAATATAAAACAAAACCAACCTAATGCTCGTGTCTGTAATTAAAACAGCCCACTGTCTACTCCGCAGAGACAACGTTATTGAAAATCCAAAAACGGAAATTTTATTCTGTTTATGACTCCTTATCGCAAGAAGCTTAAAATGATTTACTATTGCTCCCCTGAAAAATGCCACATATCTGCATCAAAGAGAATTATCTAATCTGCCAAATAATGACCATATGCCAAAGATGATAGATCTTAGGTAACTGTCTCAGAAAAGTATTGCATTTATTTATTTTTTAGGATTATAACATTGCTGCCAAGGCAGGTTGTACTTGAGAGACCACAAGACCATCAGACGAACACTCACAATGCGCTGGAGGAACTCAGCAGGTCAGTCAGCATCAGTTGAAAAGATTAGCCGACGTTTCGGGCCGACAAAGGGTTTCGGCCCGAAACGTCGACTAATCTTTTCAACTGATGCTGACTGACCTGCTGAGTTCCTCCAGCGCATTGTGAGTGTTCCTTTGACAACAGCATCTGCAGATTATTTTGTGTTTAAGACCATCAGACTATAAGACATAGCAGCAGAATTAGGCCATTCAGCCCATCAAGTCTGCTCTGCCATTCCATCATGGCTGATCCCAGATCCCACCCAACCCCATACACCTGCCTTCTCGTCATATCCTTTGATGCCTTGACCGATCAGGAAACGATCAACTTCCACCTTAAATATCTGCACAGACTTGGCCTCCACCAGAGTCTGTGGCAGAACATTCCACAGATTTATGACTCTCTGGCTAAAAGAATTCCTCCTTACCTCTGTTCTAAAAGGTCGCCATTCAATTCAAGCATAAGGAACAGGCGTGACATGGTACAGGCAGAAGTACGGATCCGTAAGGAAGAGAAGCGGATGTCAAAGGCAGTAGAACAAGGGTCCCAGGGTGCCTGGACAAAATGGGATTTGCCCAAGTGCAAGATCTCATGGGCAGAGTTAAGGAGTCTGGAGCCCTTCCATATTTCCATCCTCTTGTGATCCGTGTATGACACCCTTCCTTCGCCATTACATCTGTACACCTGGGAGATGAGAGAGGACCTGAACTGTAAGCCCTGTGGTCAAAAGGGGACACTGGCTCATATACTGTCCGGGTGTAAAACAGCTCTAACTCAAGGATGGTATACGTGGCGCCATGATAAGGTCCTTCTGGCTCTTGCTGACACATTAGAGTGAGAGAGCCAGAAGCACCTTATCATGGCGCCACGTATACCGTCCTTGAGTTAGATGCAAGAAGAGGATGGCTGGCACAGATCTGAGGAAGCCCATCACCTTCATCAAAGAGGGAGCCAGGCCTTCTTCTTCTTCTTCTTCTTCTTCTTCTTCTTCTTCTTCTTCTTCTTCTTCTTCTGTTGTTTAATGGCGGTTGGCAAACCAGCTTTAAGGTGCATTACCACCATCTGCTAGACTGGAGTGTGGATCGTTGGATAAGCAGGAGAAGGGAAAAGAATTGCATTCCTTATATTCCATATAACAAACCTGGGTCTTTCAGACACTTCATGATACAGATCTGTATTTCTCTTGAATTCCCACTTAAGGTGTCTTCTATATCCACATCAGTTTTTTTGTTTATCTTAAGCACTCCTATCATCTTCACTCTTTCTTTTTGATACTTCTTACATTTTATCAATACATTTTCAACTGTATCTGGTTGATTACAGTATTCACACAACCCAGCTGGATGTTTCTCTATTTTGTGTAATGAGTAATTAAGACTAGTGTGTCCAATTCTCAGACGACTGATGATCACTTTTGTCTTTCTATATTCACTTGACAATCTTTTGTATCTGACTTTCCTCTGTATTTTGTACAGTTGTCTCCCTGTTACACTCTGACAATAAAAATGACAATAAAGAGGACTGCGAGTCTTTATAATCCAATCTAATCTAATCTCATCCCAATCCTTCTGCCATGTCTCCTCAATGCGTGCTTTAATAATGCTCTTGACTTCCGCTTTGCTAAGAGCGATCTGGACCGCTATTATAGATGATTTGAGCGATTGTTCAGCTATACGATCCACCTTTTCATTCCCCTCCACTCCACAATGAGCAGGAGTCCAATGAAAGCTTACTTCTACCCCGTTTTTGGTCAGTGTATATAACTTGCATAGAATCTCCAATAAAATATCCTGTCTACTTTCTGATTTTCTTGATTTGATCGAGGTTAATGCAGATAAACTGTCTGAACAGGTTACAGCCTTTTTGATAATATTTTCTTCCGTCCAAGATAATGCCAAGATAGTGCCATTAATTCCATTGTATACACTGATAAATGGTTTGATGTTCTTTTTCTGATACTGGTTTTGCACTGAGGAATGTAGACTGCAATACCTGTGTGGCCAGATCTAGGGTCTTTAGATCCATCCGTAAATATTACAAGTTCATTTCTAAAATGCAAGTCTTTATATTCTTGTACTATCTGTTTGATTCTATAGTTAGACTTCTTTTTTTAAAAGTTGCTGCAGGTTTTTATCTACTGTATGCATTGTAAAGCGCCATGGAGGAACATCAGATATTGGAACTGCAGGGCTATATTCCATTTTGTGTGGACAATATTTTTGTGCTGCTGCATCCCCGATCCATTCAAAGCTATTATAATTTGACTTATTATGTTCCCAGCAGTCTTAATATAGCTTTAGCTGGATGTGAGTCGTTACGTCCCATGACGTTAACCCAGTAATTTAGCATTAGCTTTATTCTTCTAAGTCTTAATGGCACTTCCCCCATTTCGACTTGAAGAGCTGATATAGGTGATGTTCTGAATGCACCACTACATATCCTGAGGGCCTGAGCTTGCTCAACATCCAGCATTTTTAAATTACTTTCTGCAGCTGACATGTATGCTACGCTTCCTTAATCCAATGTGGCCCTCATTAAAGCTTGATAAATACTTAATAGCGATATCCTGCTTGCACCCCAGTGCTGTCCGGCAAGACCCCTTTCATAACCAAACAACCAAAGCCCAATCTGCTGCTAACGGCCAGGTCCTGGGAGATGAGGGTCTATGTGGGAAGGAGATTGCAGGTCCCGGATGTGGTGCACACAACCTTATGCCCGGACGTTGTACTGTGGTCAACTGAAGACAGGAAAATAATTCTGGTTGAGCTGACTGTGCTGTGGGGGGAGGGATGGGAAGAGGCCCATGGGAGAAAGGCCTTGTACCAGCCCTTAGTGCAGGAGTGTAGAGACAAGGGACGGCAGGCATGGTTGTTCCCTGTGGAGATCGACTGCAGAGGTTTCCCAGCCAAATCAGCATGGCGGTTGTTGTCAGCTCTGGGCCTGGATGAAAGGAGCAAAAAACAAGCAGCTCGTAGGCAGAACGAGCCTCTTGTTGGATTTGGAGTAGGTGAGAGGAGGGGAGCTGGAAGCCAGGAGCAGATGGGCAGTGATTTGTACACCACTGCCGGCCCACCAACTGGAGAGTGCCATGGTTAAGGGTTGAAACACTCTGTGAAGGTTGGGAACCACGTGATGACATCTGCTCATGGCTGAAGTCTACAGTTACCTTCTAAGGTATCTGGAGAATGTGCCCGAACAGGTGTATGTAACAAGTAACAAGAGGCTCTGCCCTTTAGGTCTGGTTCCCCCCACCATAGGAAACATTCTCTCCACATCCACCCTATCTGGTCCTTTCAACATTCAGTAGGTTTCAATGAGATGCCCCCCACATTCTTCTAAATTCCAGTGAGAACAGGCCCAAAGCTGCCAAACACGTCTCATGTGTTAACCCCTTCATTCCCATAATCACCTTTGTGAACCTCCTCTGGACTCTCCAATGACAACACGTCCTTTCTGAGATGTGGGGCCCAAAACGGTTGACAATACTCCCAAGTGCGGCCTGACTAGTATAAGAGGGTGTGGGGTTGAGCTGCATTCTTGAACTACTGAAGATATTTTTGTGATCGTACCCCAAGGAACCCTGTAACATAGGGATTCCAGGTTTGTAGTGAGGAATGAAGAATGAATGGATAAATAGAGTACTTCTAAATCAGGATGCTGTGTGATCTGAGGGGAACATGCACTTAATGCCCTGTTCTCCTTGGGAGTATAGATAAATAAAGGTAATAGATTTGGGAGCAGCTTGGGGAAGCAAATGCATGTTTTTGATAGCACACATTATATTACTGTAAATAGTGATAGGGAGAATACATTTTTAAGGTGGTGGATAGGATAATGATTAAGCAAGTGGATTTATCTTAGACGCTGTTGATCTTCCTGAGTCATTGGGGCCTCACTCATCCAGGCACGCAGAGGGTATTCCATCATGTTATTGACTTGTTGCTTTAGATGGTGGAAAGGCCCTAAGGTGTCAGAGGTAAATTGTTCACAACAAAATATCCAGCCTTTGACCAGCTTTGTAGCCACTGTGTTTATGAGGTTGGTCCAGTTGATATTCTGGTCATTGATGACCCCCCAGGGTGTTGAAGGTGGTGAACTGGACAGTGATAATGCTATTAAATGTTGTGTAGCTGAGTTTTCTTGAACAGTGATAATGCTATTAAATGTCGTGTAGCTGAGTTTTCTTGATGGAAGTAACATTTCCCTAGCACATTATGATGCAAATGTTATCTGCCACTTATGATGGCTCAGGTCATTGTGGATTTAGGTGTGGACCACTTCATTTTTAAAGTAACTTATCATCAAAAATCATCAGAAAATATCCTTACTTCTGACCTTAATGTGGAAGGTAGGTCACTGATAAAACAACTGACGATGTTTGACCCTGAGGAAATCCTATCATGATGTCATTGGGCTGGGTCGATTGACTTCCAAAACCATGATGATCTTCCTTTGTGCAATGTACAACTCTGTCCATTGGAGTGCTTTCCTGTCTCTGCCCCTTTGTCAAAGGTTGCCATGATGTCAAAGTCAGGCATGCTCACCTTCTGTTTGCAACTCAGCTCCTTGATCACACTTGGCTGTGGTGTGCTCTGAAGCCCAGTGGCCCTTTGGGTACCCAACCTTCGCACTGATGCTCAATTATCACTTTATAATTCTGTTTCTGACACCATCCATCACTTTGTTGATGTTTGAGTGTAAACTAATTGGGTGGATTGAATGTGTCCTATGTTTTGTGAACACATCCGGATCATTTTCACATTGCTCAGTAAATCCTGTACTGTATCTATACTAGAAGATCCTGATTTCAGCCATTATGTATTCAAATTCAGGCCATCTTCTTTTGCTAGCAGTTTACATGCTCACAAAAGTCATGACCAGATGCTGCAGAATTACACAGCTTTGATATTGTTGCTTAGCTATGTTTCATTGCTCTGTTAATCCATTCAGTCTCTGCCCAGATGTCATATTAGCACTGACATAAAAATTGAATTCAAGATGCCTGCCTGATACAAGCATCTCCCTGTATGTTTAAACTAGATTCACAGGCTTAAGTGATCAAATGAATCACTAAGATGGAAATTCACAATTGATCACTGTAACAATGCAGTGAGAGACAATATCTATCCAAAAGGTTAGTGGTTTATTTGCTAGGCAGATATTTAGATTAAGACACTAATTAGGCAGAAGGTGACAATGTTGTTACTGCAAAACAGACACACAGCATGACTCAACTGTCCATTCAGCACCATATTATAATCACACAAGCAGGTAGGGAACAATTAGTATGTTCTTCTCCAAAACAATAACAGTGCCATCAAATTATGTTTAAAAATATGTTTATTAATGCATTTGAAGGGAGGACTCCTAATGCTTTTACATATTCTGGTTTACATGTAACTTTAGTCACAACAATTATGTGGTTAAACTTAATCGCCTTATTAAGTATGCTCAAACATTGGTCTATCGAGCACACAGTTGTATGATGTTACCTTTTGGTTATAACGTTCCTCATGGGAAGTTTTGATGAAGTTAGTTACATCAATTTTCCAATGTACAAAATTGAACAGTCAGCTGGGAATAAAACGATGTGCTTTATGTTAAATGTTCAAAGCTAAGTAATTTTTTTCATTTCTTCATATTATACCTACTAACAGTAAAACATACACAGAAAAAACTGAATGTTACATGCAGATGACTGACAACTCAAAAAGACAATTACAACTTCCTAAATAAAACTGATAAGAAAGTTACTTACAGAATGCAACATTTGATATTTTAGTAATAAGATATAGTTACCAGAAATTAAACCCGCAAGATATTTGGGAAAATAAACAAATATAGCTTCTGAATAAAGAAATGATCCTGACAGTATATTAATACAATACATCAAATTTACATTTTAGATGTAAACAAATAAAAAATCTTTTTTCCCAAGTCTTGTTAAGACAGATTTTAGCTATTTAAAAACAATTGGTCACAATATTGAGATTATTTTAAAAGGAATTACATTTGAATGATATACAGTACATGTTTAATTGCAATTACCCACTGTGCAATATGTTATTCAAATTCTCTGGCAATCTTATAAGGGAATAACAAATATATAGAGAAGCAGCATATTTTAATATTTATCTTGGTGTAAATTTTGTTTTGGTGTCAAAGTGCTTGTAATCAGATGACTGATTTTTCCTGCTCTGTCATTTGAGCTGCCATTGTTGAACAAGATGTCTTAATCTTCAAATAAGATGCAACTCTAAAAAAAAACCCATATTGTAAATGAATAAAATTAAGACACCAAAATGCAATAAAATGATACTATAATTTTACTAAGTACCATAGCATTTGGAAGAGCATGTCTATGTTTGTGTGAGAATTAGCCATCACTTATAACATGCAAGGTATTGAAAACATTGTTTATTGATTTCACTAGCTCTTTTAGGAGTGGGCCTTTGAGACCACAAGAACAGCAATGGAAGTGCACTTTTTGATCTACTGAGCCTGCTCTGCCCTTTAATACGATCATGGCTGATTTGACATTCTACAAGTCCATTTTCCCACACTATACCCAGATTCCTTGATTCATTTACTGAGCTAACTCAGCTTTGAATACATTCCAGGATTCAACCACCACTGTTTTCTGGAGTAAAGAATTTCAAAGATGCTCAACACTTTGAGGGCAGAAGTTCTTCCTCTTCTTGGTCTTAAATGAGACTACTTTCTCTTTCCTAGACTCTCTTACAAAGGAAAACCTTTTTATAACTTTTTATCCTGTCCAGCCCTCTAAGGACCTAAGGTGATTCAGTTAGATCATCCATCATTATTTTAAATTCCATTGATGTATAGTCGCAGCCTGTTCAACCTTTCCTCAAAGGATCATTACCCCCATACACATAGGATCATCCCAGTCACTCTTCCCTCTAAGCTGCAGGGGTGCATGGCCACGCAGCAACTGAAATGCTCCCACACACAGTTCTTGTTGCTGTACAGCTATAATTTTCTTAACATTTAACAATTTAAAGTGCCGTGCAGCTTTCAATCCATGTAAAAATTTCCTGCTCAGAGCAATGGTTGGTCCACACAGAAGTTAAAAAAAATTTAGAGGGAATCTCAGCGAACCTTTTCTAAACTGCCTCCAGTTATAATATATCTTGTCATGAATAAGGGAAGCAAAACACTCAATAATATAACTAGTTCTTCATTAAAATTATATAACACTTCATTTCTGTTATACTCCAACCATCCTAAAATAGTAGTCAGCATCATTAACCATCTTGTGCACCTGGATATTCTAGCCTTTTGTGTTTCTTTAGTGAGAATCCCTCAGTATTGCAACTTTCTGCAGTCTTTCTCTATTTAAATAAAAATCAATTTTATCACTCTTCCTTCAAAAGTGAACGAGTTACCTTCCCTCATATATTTTATCTGCTATATTTTGTATTCTCTATCTATCAATATTTTCATGCAAATTGTTTACATCTAGAAAGTAAAGGCACCTACATTAGACTATTGCTTATTAACTACAGCTCCACCTTTAATACTATAATTGCAAACAAACCTGTCACCAAACTCTAAGACCTAGGTGTCAATATCTCCCCTTGCCACTAGATGCTCAATTTCCTGACCAGCAGAGCACAATCGGTAGGATAGTCAATAACACCCTTACCACAATTATTGTCAGCGCTGATGTTGTACAGGGTTGCATCCTCAGCACTCTATTCTACTGCCTGTTCTCTCATGACTGTGTGGCCCGATTCTGCCCCAACTCCACCTACAAGCTTGCACTGTAGTGGTTGTTACTCAAATAATGGTGAGTTTGAGAACAGGAAGGAGATAGCTCAGTAACATGGTGTCATGACAATAACATTTTCCTCAGAGTCAGCAAAACAAATGAGCTCTCATTGACATCAGGTGGGGTTGGGGTAGTTACACATGCTTTTGAAACAACAGATATAGGCTTTTATTGTTCAAAATAGTTTATTTCCATGACCAGTCTTAACGTGCTTAACGTGAGATAAAAGCCAGATGTGTTTTATAGATGACATGGGAGGAACAAATTATTTTTCTCAGAATTAAAGCAACACAGTCCCTTGGAAGTGTGTGTCACAACATTAATGCAAAAAGAAAAATCAGAAGTCTTTGATGTCTTCCATAGTTTATGATCAGTCATGATCAGTTTATGTGAGAATTGTTTTGCTGACTTAACATGCCCAGAATACCTTGGTGCCTGTAGCTGAGCACAATACTTTGTGGCTAATAATTTGCTATCAGCCGCAAGTCAATGCTATTTCCTCCTACCTGCTAAAAAGCTCAACCTCACTGATCTACGATTTCTGTGCAAAAACTTCCCTTTTCTCTGCACCTGCTGCTGTGAAAATGTCTGTTCATTTGTTTCTCTGGTACCCAGTAGTTGGGGCATCATCAAGCTGGCTGACATATTAAAATTCTTTCATGCATCAAACCAAAGTAAAAATGTTTCATATATATGCACAAAATGCCCAATATAGATACAAACATATGTAAATGATTAAAGTGGAAGCTGAAGTATCATTAAAAAATAACTTTTTAGCGTATGTGCTAGCAATACCTGCATGCCAGTAATACTTTGTAATAAAGGTGTTTGAGGCTCCCCCACCAATTTTGTGTGAGGTCCTTCTGCAGAGAAATACACAAACCCAAAAGCAAAGGAAGGCCTTCTGAACAATGAACGTATCATTCCAAATCTAAGGCAGTGAGCTGGAACACATTGAGTTCAGGTGCTGGATGGAGTTGCTAATGGGGATGAGTCAAAAAGAATGGAAACAGGCCCTTCAGACCAACTGGTCCATATCAGCCCAGATGCTCATCCAAGTTCGTCACATATGCCTGCAGTTGGCCCATATACTTCAAAACTCTTCCTATCAATGTACCTCTCCAAATGTCTTTTCGAAATTGTATTGTATATGCCTCACCCACTTGCTCTGGCAGCTAATTCCATACACTGTACATACCCACTTGGCTATAAAAATGTTGCCTAGCAAATTCCTATTAAATCCTTCCCTTCTGACCTTTGACTCTATCATTTATCTATGCCCCTCATGACTTTACACACTGTTTTGTCTGTGCAGCTACATATCAAATAATTAAAAACATGTACACAGAATGGCTTTAACTGCAGTATTCACATGGGGGGGGAGGGAGAGAGAGAGAGAGAGAGAGAGAGAGAATGAATGCAGATAGGTAAGTTATCAGTTCAGATGCAGTTATAAGGGGAGCCATTGCTGTAAAAGAAATAGATCCATTAGAGAGAGAGAAGAGGAGAGAAGGGAGAGGGGGTGGGGGAGAGAGAGGGAGGGGAGAGGGAGAGAGTGGGGGAGAGAGGGGCGGGGGGGAGAGAGAGAGAATGAATGCAGATAGGTAAGTTATCAGTTCAGATACAATTATAAGGGGAGCCATTGCTCTGAAAGAAATAGATCCATTACAGAGAGAGAAGAGGAGAGAAGGGAGGGGGGAGAGGGGGGGAGAGGGGTAGGAGGATGGGGGATGAGGAGTGGGAGGGGGAGAGAGTTGATGGTTGAAATCGGACTGTAATGAAAATCCATAAGCGATCCATCTATTTTGGAGTTCAATGTAAAGGATAAAATAAAGTTAGTCCCTTCTGACCAACACCGAAGGAGGCCTTAATTTTCCAATTAAAATGTTTTCGTGGGAGTGATCCACACTGATTATAGGCCTCACTTGTAAAAACTAATTTTGCAGTAAAAAACACAAGGTGTGTTGTATGCAATCTGCTATCTGCTTATTCAAACAACAGGAATTCTGCAGATGCTAGAAATTCAAGCAACACACATAAAAGCTGCTGGTGAACGCAGCAGGCCAAGCAGCATCTCTAGGAAGAGGTGCAGTCGACGTTTCAGGCCGAGACCCTTCATTCCTGACGAAGGGTCGCAGCCTAAAACGTCGACTGCACCTCTTCCTACAGATGCTGCCTGGCCTGCTGCGTTCACCAGCAACTTTTATGTATCTGCTTATTCATGTGTTTTAGAAGGTATTTACCTGTGTAAGGAACAAAAACGTTGCTCCATGTAAGTGAATTTCTGATCTCCATTGCTTGATTTAAAATCCCTTAAATTTTTAATATTCAGAAAGGAAATTACACTGCACAAACATAAAATTAATGTTTTATTGCCTTAGAGGTTGCTAAAAAGACATTACAGCTTAGTTCACTATTAAAAACTCACTTAGACCTTGTTTAACCAAGTATAAGTTATTCAGTGTATGTTATAGTGAGATTTGTTTGCTAGAAGCTTACGTTTGCATTTGTTCGATTAATTTCATCCTTACTGCATACAGCACAATGTGCAAAGGCAAAGCAAATCTCCAATAGAAATTTTTCAATTCAACATTATCATGTATGCATGAAAACCACAGTTGGTTTAAATTCATAGAGCAGTAGCAATGAACGTCAATGATATTGCTAACATTTCTGTCCCAAATCAAGGCCATTATGAAACTTGATATCTTCCTTCCAAATACTTAAACCATTAAGAGATAGTGATGGAAAATTAATGCAGGTTCTTTCTTCAATGTGCTTTAGATTCTTTAAGTTGTTCAGTTGTTCTAGACATTACTAGAAGACCAAGATTTATTTTCAAAGATGATTAAAATTATCTCCCCAAGCTAACTGGCTTGCTATTTCTAATGGCTTTAAAACTCAACCACTTTGGTCAGTCTATGGTCACCTGCATATCATACTGGATAATAATCTCAGGTATTCTCCTGGATGGCATTATTTAGCTTATATGCCCTCCATTATGGATATTATCATTTGAATACAAGCTTCTTTAATTTCTTTTATTATATTCCACATGTGAACTGAACTGAGGACAAAGGAAGAACATAGGTGCATCTGCCTAAGCATTTTTATATAGCAATCCAGACACTCCATTTTTAAAATTACAATTATCTTTCTTTTTCACTGGAATTTAAGTTTCCCATCTCTTTGGATCAATAGTCTTGTCCTCTGAATATTTATCCAATGAACATTCACTAGAATCAGGCCAGGGTCTTTTGCACCAACAAAGGAATGGAAGGCCAAAGATGATCAATGAAAACTCTTACGGCTTTCATTGGAGAAAGGAGTCTTCTGTGGGACTCATTCCCTATTACTAGTAATGGTGAGGGGTTTTTTGTATGGAATGTAGTGGTTAGCTTCCTAACTTCTGAGACACAGTCACTGATAACAGGGGAATAATGATGGATGATCCATCCATGACCCTTTCAGTTATAAATTAATTTGGTAGAAGAAACAAGACCATAGAATACAACTCCAAAATCCAGCCTTCAATCAGCTTCAGAGATTAGGAAACCAAGAGCTTATCTTTAGCATGCAAGTCTTTGATAATCAAAACCACATCTGATGTAAGAATAGTTTTTTTTCCATCGGCAACCATAGTTTCAAAAAGGAAATAGATTTTGTACCACCTTAACACCT
The DNA here is from genome assembly GCF_963921235.1 of Mobula hypostoma. Classification (NCBI taxonomy): domain Eukaryota; kingdom Metazoa; phylum Chordata; class Chondrichthyes; order Myliobatiformes; family Myliobatidae; genus Mobula; species Mobula hypostoma. The sequence continues at coordinate 230,493 of NW_026948118.1, read as the reverse complement.
CTTTGCCAGAATTTAGGCTCACCCCAACATTTTAGTACAATACATGTTTAGAATATATAAATAATCAATCAGCCATGATCATACTGAATGGCGGTGCAGCCTCGAAGGGCCGAATGGCCTACTCCTGCACCTATTTTCTATGTTCTATGTTCCTAGCAGGAAACTAGGCAACTTCCTCATTGAATATAGTGAAAGTCAGTGGGAATTCCAAAAAATTTTTTTTAATATCTAATTAAATTGCATCAATAAAATTTAAGCATTTTGAGAAGTTAAACCAAGCCAAGACATAAAACAGAGAAACACAGGGCCCTGGCAAGCACTATTAAATAGCAAGACCTTGTTGTACTCATATATAATGCCATGAAATCACAAAGCAAGTAGAGAGAGGGCTGAAGAAGCCACATGGTAAGCTTACTTTCATCAGCTGAGGCACTAAGTTTAGCATTTATGGTGTCATGTTACAGTGGTACAAGTCTTTCGTTTCACTACACTTGGAATATTGTGTGCTGTTCTGGTAGTGATACTATCAGAAGGAGGTTGCAAGAAAATGATTCACAGGAATGTTGGTGGAACTATAGGGCTTGAGTAATCAGTAAATATTGGATAGATTGGGGTGTTTTCCCTGGAGTGTAGGAAGCTGAGGAGTGACCTTAAAGAGGTCTATAAAATTATGAAGGGCATAATAAAGTGGAATGTCAGTCATTTTCCCCTTGTAGGAGAGGGAAAACTAGAAGGCATAAGCTTAAGATGAGAGGGGTTGGATGCAAAGGTGATCCCAGATGGTGGTGGATAGGAAATGAGCTGCCAGAGGATTTGGTAGAAACAGTTGCAATGACAACATCTGAAAGACAGGTACATGGATAGAAAAAGTCTAGAGGGATACAGGCCCAATGCAGACAATTAAGATTAATCTACATTGGCATCTTGGTCAGTTGAGCCAAATAGTCTTTATTCCACACCGTTTAACTCTACATAAAGATACTAACACAAATCACACATAAAATTATGGAATAGGTACCGGCAGAAAGCCAAACCATAACTCAAAACATTACCTTACGCATTACATTATTATTTGCCTACTTATCTTTGAGAAATTACTGAGGCAAAAGTGCTGATGGTGTTAGTGGGGTGTGGGGGCAGCATGGAGGCAATAGGTAAATGGCCAGACATGGGAGTCCTGTACTGTGACATTCTCTTTCTTTGGATTAGTTGTGATCTGTGACTTGGCCTATGTGATAAAAGAGAAGTAATTCTAGACCACTGCATATAATATAGAACAAGCTGTACAATCACTGAGATTTTTATCTGAGTCTGGTTTTTTTTGTTTGTTTGTTCACAGCATCTGGGCATTGCTAGTAAGGCTAGCATGTATTATCCATCACAAATGCACTCTAATACAAATAGTTTTCTAGGCCATTTCAGTGGGTAACTGAGTATCAACCACATAGGAGGGTCTAAAATCTAAAGTAGAATGGGTGAGGGCAATGTATTTCTTTTCCTGAAATGTATCAGTGAACAGTGACTTTTATTACAAGCTATTCATTACTATCATCATTACTGATAGTACCTTACGATACCAGATTTATTCTAAGTACTTTTAAAGAAACATTGAAACAATATAATCATATAGTACTAAGTTCATCACCTGTACCAGTGTTTCTTCCCCATGTGAAACATTTTCTTACTTTAACTCTTCCTCCCCACCCACTGTGTGTAACATTCATGTATTGCCAAATTCATTCTTCAATTGATGTGGACCCTGCTGGTATAGGACCAATAGACAGCCAATTAGCCAATGGAGCCCGGAATCATCAAGCAGAAGAAAACCAATGCCATACTAATAAACTGTGATTAAAAGTAAGTGCTGTACCTAAATTACTGCACACACAGCTCACTTTATGACACAGCCCAAAATAATTGTTTTTCACTTTTACTGTATTTTCACACTGAAATAAGTGCTTTTGCCTTCCAAAAATACCATTGAATTTACATTCAGTTATTTTCAGTGTTTAGACCTTCTGCAAATATTAAAATATACTTCTCTGAAGCCTCAGAGGTTGCAGTGAGACTGCAGGTGGTGGCAGTGCAGCTGTTCAGTTACCGGACCTGTCATTCATTGGGCCTGTACTAATACTTGAGATGCTGCAGTTCAAATCCCACATTGGCAAAAGTGAAACTTAAAACTCAGTTAATATCCTGGACTTTTAAAACAAGTTAATTATTAGAAAGGAGGGTCACAATATGGCCAGAATATAATGAAGCTCCATTTGTTTGACTCATGCCTTTTACTGTAGGAAACCTAAGATACAATATATGACTCCAAACCCAATGCAGAAGTAGCCAAGCAAGGCACTGATGGCCACTATGCCAAAAAGACAAGAACAAAATCAGACCCAGACATCAAACTTAGACAAGACAAAGATTCTCCCGGTACAGACAAACTTGTAAACTGCTCCTCATAAACATCTGGGGGTCTTTTGTCTAAGTTGATAAAGCCGTCACACAGACTAGCTTTTCAAAATTTCAACTGAAGTTAGTAAACAATACTTTACTGCTGAGGTAGATTTATGTTCTTCTTGTCCTCATCATAAATTTTTATTTCCATGTCTCATTGTTACTCTCTCATTATAATACTTTTAAGATTTGAGAGGAGTTTAAACGCAATGTAAGGGGCAATTTTTTAAAATGCAGAGAGTGGTATATACCTGGAATGGCTTACCAGAGTAGTGGAAGCAGGCAGTTTGGTAAAGTTTAAGAGGCTTTTAGATAAACATATGGCCATGATGATAAACCGGAGGAGGAGAATATTGAGTATAAATTGCCATCAAGATCAGCACAAAGTTCTGGAGCCAATGGCCTGTCCCATGCTATACTGTTCTGTGTTCTGTTATCTAACTCTTCTGCTCCCTTGATAGATCCCTCTGTTCCCATCTCATGGGATAAGTTAACTATAAACAATTACTAACCTACAGGCCTCCATGGCTACCTTCCCTAAACTTCCTCCTACCTTGTTTGAACAAGGACTACATTCAACTCCCTCAGTTCCTCTGCCCCTGATATTCATATAACAAAGCTGCATTCCCAACATTAACATAACAAAGACGCCATTTTAATTAGCCTCTGCAGTAACATAAAAGTCGAAACCCCCTTACACTAAGATAAGACTTTCCATAGAGGCCCCCTGCTGTTTGTGTCAGTTTGTTCTGCACTAACTAGCTCATGCATATTTTACATTAAAGCAATGGCTACACTCCTAAACTACATTGACTGCAGAACCTAATGGAGCAATCTGAACTCAAGAGTTATGCTATAGGAATGCAAAACTTTATTATCTGTTGTTTCCTTGGTGGAAAAGGCAGAGAAAGTCTGAGGAGCAGAGTTGATGCAAAGAACAGAAACACTTTGGTGGAGTGGAAGCGAAGGACCAGCAACTGGTAGTTGAGCAGTGACTGGAGAGGCTGCAAGATAAATGAGGACGAGGGAAATGATTTATTTATTCTGCATGCTTCAGGTCTCTGTACTTCACCATGAGACCAAAATTATTCACTGCATTATCATTATGGCTTCATTTAGTGCATGAAAACCCTGAGCAAACTTTCATGGTTCAGCAGCCTTAACCATTTACTCTATGCAAAGCCATTTTATTTTTGTTGTCTTCCAGCTACCGAAAAAGGAATCAGAGTATTTTGTAAAGCCTTTGAAAGTCATCTTCAGAATAGTACTTCAATTATCTGAGCAGACATATCAGTTACCTATTTTGCAGGTTACTTTTCAACAACTTCTGTAAATAAATGTCCAGTAGTCTCCCTCGGACTCTTTCTTCCCTCACCTCCTATGGGCTAAGGAGTGTTTCTGGTGCCGAACTTCAGTCTGTTTGCAGATTTTACTGAGTGCGTGGCTTTGGTAGCAGGCTGCTGTTTATCTACTGAGTGTTTCTGCCAGCTTCCTGTTGTTGCATGTTGCGCCTGGATAAGTTCAGTTGCATTTTTGCTAGCTGCTTGGACACCGAATGGTAGACCAACTGCAGGATGGTTGGGTGGTTACTCTTCCTGATCTACATTAGCTCGGCTATTCTCTAGGTGAAATTAATGAACCATCATGGGAGCCAGCTGTTGCATGTTTCAATTGTACACAATGTTTTTAAGATATTATGACAAGTTTAATTAGATCTATTTAAAAATATATCTACAACAAACACTGCAAGAAATACCCACTAAAATATTTAGGTATATTTACTTTTCCAAATAGCCAAACACTTCCCCAGAAAAAAAATATTGTTAAAAGTTACAGACATATCACAGTAATTTGAGGAAATGCCCAATTTCTGGGAACTGCACGTTGCATGTGGTTAGTATTAATAACCATCATTCAAAATAAAAGCAGAAAACATTGGAAATACTGAGCAGGTCCAATCAAGTGAAAGAGAAACAGAGTTAACATTTCTGGTCGATGACCCTACATCAGAATTGGGAAGGAAAACAAAAGGAGCTGGTACAGTTGTAGGGAGTGTGGGGGAGTGGGATACCTAAAATAGGGGAAAACTGGGTTGACCATAGGGATAAGCTGCAAAAGGAGAATAAGTGGTTGATGAGGGAATAGGTGCAATTAGGGAGTGACAGCATAGATCAAAGATTGCAGGAGTTGCAAAATGAAGAGAACAAAGACATTCTAATACATTGAGAACGAATTTGAGGTCCTCCGTTGGTTCGGGTCAACCATGGATGTTGCACCCCAGCTGTCTGCATGATACGCAAGCCAGGGCAGTACAATATGGAGAGCAAGCTGTTGCTCCTGTAGCAAGCTCCCCCCGCTCCCCACACCCCCCGCCATGCAGCTGATGCATCCAAAGGGACAGCAGAGACCAATATAGTCCAGAGTCGCAGGAGTTAACACTTAACAGTCAGTGTTGAACTCAATGTGGGGCTGCCTCAGGGATTCCAGCTCCGGATTTTTCTACAGGGTTTACTTCCAAAGCCTTCTCCATCAGTAGGTATATCTGCAAGGCAATGGAAGTAGAGAACTGATACAGTCAGAGAAACCTACTGTTGCAATGAAGCCCAACACCAAGCTTGAGAGATATCTTCTCATCTTCCACCTAGATATACTGCAGCCTTCTGGACTCAATATTAATTCTACAGCTTCAGGTAGCTTGGTATTTATATCCATGTCACTCATCCATCTGTGATAGTGGCTCAATCTGGTTATTTTTTAATCTTTTATTTATTTTTTATCTTCTATTTGTGGAGGACATGCCCAGCCTGATCTGCTCTGCATTTTGAAACTTTCACAATCATTCATCTCTGTTCTCACTTTCAACTGCTTATATTTACTCATTTTCTAGATCACCTAACTTTATAGTTTATTGCCATGGACACTATGGTTTTATTCCTTATCAACTCTTTCCCTTTTTCTCTCTGCAGCTTAATAAGTTTATTTTAACTTTTCCTTAGCTCTGATGAAGGTTCCTAACCTGAAACTCTTACATCAGACGTGACCTGTTCTCCTGAGTACTTCCAGCATTCGCTGTTTTATTTTATATTTCCAAAATTTACAGTTTTTCAAATTTTCATCCAAATCTCATTACAGTCTGATAACAGCAGATGCAATTCGGAAGAGAATGTGGCTCCAGAAACAAAAAAAATCAGGTGCTGAAAAATACTTAAAACTATCTCCATAAGAATCAATAGGACCACAACATATGTAGTCTCTCTGTGGGTTAGATAATAATCTGCTTTTCAATTCTTCCTATTGAAGTGCATGATCTCATGTTAAACTCCAAATAACTTTAACAATCAAAATAGGCTCCAGCCCCTTGTTATTCCCCTTTCAGAGTTTCTCGAGTAATTTTACAGAATTCCCATCAATATATCTATCAACCCAAACTAGCTTCAGACAGTCAGGCAATTGTGCATTCAATTTGTTGGGACTTCTGTTCTGGGGCTTTCTAAAAAGGTGTGCACCCACTTTTCTCAAACCGTATACCAGTTAGATTTTCTTTCTAGATGTTCCCTTCTGTTGTTTGTGTGAGTTTCAGACCAGTTAACAAAACAAAAAAATCGGTATCTGCTGAATAGAGTATTCATTTCCAACTATGACCTATCTTAGTCCATCCAAGCAGAGTTCACTGCCAAGAAGGCCCACCAGTGCCTTTACTTCCTGAGAAAACTAAAGAAATTTGGCCTGTCCCCTAAAACCCCTCACTAATTTTTATAGATGCACCATAGAATGCATTCTTCTAGGGTGCATCACAACCTGGTATGGAAGTTGTCCTGCCCAAGACCGAAAGAAGCTCCAGAAGATCGTGAACACAGCGCAGCACATCACACAAACCAACCTTCTGTCCGTGGACTCAATTTACACCGCACGCTGTCGGAGCAGTGCTGCCAGGATAATCAAGGACACGACCTACCCAGCCAACACACTTTTCGTCCCTGTTCCCTCCAGGATAAGGCTCAGGAGCTTGAAGACTCATATGGCCAGATCTGGGAACAGCTTCTTTCCAACTGTGATATTCTGCTGAATGGATCCTGACCCGGATCTGGGCCATACCCTCCAAATATCCGGACCTGCCTCTCATTTTTTTTTGCACTACCTTACTTCCAATTTTTCTATTTTCTATTTATGATTTATAATTAAAATTTTTAATATTTACTAATTTTAATTATTTTTAATATTCTTAATATTTAATATTTGTAATCAAGGGAGTGGGAAGCGCAGAATCAAATATCGCTGTGATGATTGTACATTCTAGTAGCAACTGTTCGGCAACAATAAAGCATAAAGTATTTCTTTTTTCATTTCATGGCTCTAATATAATAGAGGTATCATGCTTGGCCACCAGGATTGTCCTTTTAAGTTAGGATAACTAATAGAAGTTAAACAGAATTCTACAAGAAATGCAATTGCAGTTAATTTGTTTCTGCTCCTTCTGCAATTTTTCACAGCACCAAAAAAAGCTGCTTTTTCAATGATTTCCAAGTGTGTTTATTCACAAGTCTGTTGGTTTTGCATGTTAGGTTATCATTATTACTTCCTTTGGAATATGTAAATTAATTCAAAGTAATTTAATTTTCACTTGTACTCACTTCCCCTAATCAAAGTTGTTAAAGCATCAAGAAAACCACTCAGAAGAAAAGAATGTATTGGTTAAAAATTATGAAAACTTTGGGTGAGCTCTGAAACATTTTCCCCAATCAATCATGGCACTCTCTACGAGACGGAAAAGTGACAGAAAAAGACCATAACAATAGTCAAAGTTGGAAGAGTCAGATTTCCATGTGAAGACTGATGACATGTTTTATCTTATATCAGATCTCAGTGAAAGTACACATTATTTCAGAGTAATGGCATTTCTAGTGCCAATCCCTCGTGTCTGATCTGCAGCCAGATATTAGCCACAATGCAATAAAACTCCAATAATTAACTCTCTGACTGGTCAGAAATCCAGATGGTTCAGCATCTAGCTCACAGGGTAATGCATGTCACACAAAAGAGATGTTTGTGGATTTTCAGAAGGTGCAGGCTGACCACTTCTCTGTGGAGAGAGTTAAGGGCATCAAGTTTCTGGGAGTGCACATAACTGATGATCTTACCTGGTGCCTCAACCACCTCTTTAGAAAAGAAAGCACAGTAGTACCTCCACTTCCTGAGGAGACTGAGGTGAGCGAGACCACCCCCCCCCCCAATCAATTTTTACAGTAGCACCATTGAGAGTGGGCTGACCAGCTGCATCATCATCTGTTATGGTAACTGCAAGGCATCTCACTGCAAGAATCTACAAGGGATTGCAAGGACTGTTGAGAGGATCATTGGGATCTCTTTTCCACCCATCCGAGATATTTACCAGGAGTGCTGTGTACGCAGGGCACTCAGCATTCTTAATGATCCCTCCCATCCATCTAACAATGTCTTTGACCCTCTACCATCAGGCAGGAGGTATCATAGCATTAGGACAAGCATTGTTAGGATGAGAAACAACAACTTCCCCCAAGATGTGGGGCTACTAAACTCCCTGCCACCACCCAGGTCTCAGCGCGTACTGTATGAAGCACCGGTAGTGTTATACTGTTTATCTTTTAACTTGTGTTGTAAATGCACCTTATGATTTGTTAATTTATTTGTGGTAATACTACTTTATGTGTTGTCTGTGAGTTATATGTATTGTGTCGTGCACCTTGATCTGGAGGAACATTGTCTTGTTTGGCGATATACATGTATATAGTTGATATGACAACTTGAACGGTAGCCTGAACTTTCAACACACTACAGTCCCAGTTTCCACCTTCATTTAACACTTACAACTAGTCAGTCTACATTTCAACTGAAACACTGTGTCAGATAGTGATACAAGATTTGACCTAAAATGTCAACAATAGCATTCAAAGAAGCAGTACACATCAACATTTGTTGGTTAAAAAAAATTAAATCATTAGAAAGAAGTGGCATAAGACCAGAGGATGTAGAATCCTTGTGGGAAGAGTTGAGAAACTGCAAGGGTAAAATTACCCTGACTGGAGTTACATACAGGCTTCCAAACAGCAGCCATGATGTACAAATTACAATGGGAGATAGAAATGTGATGTAAAAGCACAATGTTACAATGCTGCTGAACAAGATAACAACCCATGGTATTACAGGAAAGAATATTGGCTACCTTGCAGAAGGCAAAGAGTGAGAATTAAGGGAGGGCATTTTCTGGTTGGCTGCCAGTTACTAGTGGTGTCCTGTAGGGTTCAGTGTTTGGTCTGCTACTCCTCACATTATATGTTAATAATCTAGATGATGGAATTGTTGGCTTTGTGGCGAAGTTTGCAGATAATACAGAGATAGGGGTGTAGGCTGTGTTTTCGAAGCAGGAGTATGCAAAAGGTTTTGAACAGATTAGGAGATTGGGCAAAGAAGTGCCTGATAGAATACATTGTTGGAATATGTATGTCATGTGCTTTGGTAGAAGTAGTAAAGGCAGAGACTATCTTGAACTGAGGAGTGAAATCAGAAATCAGAGATGTGAAGGGTCTTGGGAGTCCTCATGCAAGATTACCTAAATTTTATCTTGCAGATTGAATTGGTAGTAAGAAAGGCAAATGCAATACAATTTTGAGAGGACTGGTATATAAAATCAAGGATGTAATGCTGAGACTCTATAAGGCGTTGGCCAGACCACATCTGAAGTATTGTGAGCAGCTTTGGGCCCCCTATCTAAGAAAGTATGTGCTGGTACTGGAGAGAGTCCAGAGAAAGTTCAGAAGAATGATCTCTGGTGTGAAAAGGGTTAACATAGAAGAAACATTTGAAGCCCTGTACTCAAAATAACTCAAGAGAACTGAGAAAAATGAAAGGGATCTCATTGAAACTGAAATATTTAAAGAAGTATATAGAGTGGATGTCGAGATGATGTTCCAGTAGTGGGAGACCTTAGATTCAGAGGACACGGCCTTAGAATAGAAAGTTGTCCATTTGTATAGAGATAAGAAGGAATTCCTTTAGCCAAAGGGTTCTGAATCGGTGGTACTTATTGCCACAGATGGCTGTGGAAGCAAAGTCATTGGGTATATTTAAAACAGAGGTTGATAGGTTCTTGATTAGTAAAGGAAGAAGACAGGAGAATGGAATTGAGAGTGAAAATAAGTCAGTCATGATGGAGTGGCAAAGCAGACTCTCTTTCAGCCTGTCTTATTTTGCCTCACCTAATTTGACTTGAGGTTCCTTATGTTTGCTACAGCCAGGGGAAGATGTAGTGGCGATGAGCTCCCACTAACTATTAAAATAACCCAATGGTATGCTTCTCAAATAGCCTCTGACAACCAAATCCATCTCCTGGCCTTCACATGTGGTTTAGCTTCAAAGGTCAGCAGAACTATTTCTACTGACAGGAGAAGAGGCAAAGATGCCTTAAAACCAGTTACTCCGGGCAGATGGCTCTCATCAGCTAGGATTGGCAGCTTATCTAGTAGAAAGAAAACTCTGATCTCAAACCTCCACTGTCTTGTGCCTATAACCACTCATGGGGAAAGCGTCAGGAATAAACCCTGAGGAAAAATTCACAGCTGGAATCCCCAAGACAGCCCTACGTTGAGTTCAATGTTGACTGGCAACTCCTGTCAACACCACTGGAGCCAAACTGTATTGATCTCTGCTGTTCCTTTGGATTCATGGGCAACAGTTCGCTCTCCATATCGTACTGCCCGGACTTGTGTATACAGCTAGGACACAACATCCATGGTCGACCCCAACCAACAGAAGACTTGAGTTTGGCTTGATTTCACTCTTCTTCATTTCCTTGTATTATTTCACTATCTGAATTTTCACTAGCTAAGAATATCACTGTTGGTCCAAATGTACCCCAAGGTCTCTCTTGGACCTTGCCACATCAATAATTCGACTTCCAGTGAGTCCTTACACAAGCACTTTTCAACTGTAATATGATGGGAAAAGAACCTGTCAAAAATGTGCTAAAAAATGTCTCCCTTTAGCAGTCGGCATCAAATTTGTGATTCTGTGAAAACAAAACGGAATTTCCTTACCTTTTTTTTAGCTTCTTGTGTTCTTATTCCAGTGGAAACACAACATTAAAAACTATAGAAATTGCCAGTGGTCCTAAGATAATCCAAAAATAACGTTCTGTTCTAAATTGTGATGCATGTGCTGAAAAGCAAAAAAAGTATTAAATAATTGAAAATGGCAGATTAACCTTTTCATTTTCAATTGCAGAACAAATTTAAGTTTTTCTGAAACATACAGAGCATATTTGTTTCCTCTGACTTATTTTCCTGGCATTTTGAAACTTCTCAAAGGAATTTCAAGGGAATTGCAGCCAGTTTTATGTTGAAATTTGCAGCTCTCTGTTGAAATTGGAATGAATTAGTCTAATGGAGGGAAGGATGTTTAACTAGCACCATTAGGGAAAAAAGAGGACAAGTTCAGAAGGGATGATGTGAACAGCACAGAATGGAACTGGCAGGAGATATGGAATCAGAGGTAAGTGAAGAGGGGAGAAAGATGTAGAGGGATTTGGAAATTCAAGAGTTGAGTTTCAAAACTAGAGGCAGTTGAAATTAATGGGTCAGGTCATCTATCCATCTGTGATATTGAATCAGTTTTTCTCTCTCAGTACAATCTGATCTGTTGAGTATATTCTGCAGTCCTTCAGTTTTTGACATTTACATTCCGTTGTCTGTGATTCGCTCTCTTTACTGCCGTCATTTCATGATTTTTATGAGAAAAGGACCATGTTATTTCTCTCCCTAAAGTTTCCATTAACTCATCATCTTGATTATGTTGTTTCCAGTTGATCAATAGGGCAACTTTGGCATCATCCTTTCAGAGATATAATCTTTGTCAGAATCAGAATCAGATTTATTGTCAGTGACACAAGTTGTAAAATTAGTTGTCCCATCCAATAAGCCCTCCCCTACTCCATCCCATAATTTAATATATATATTTTCTCTCCCTTGCGGTTCTGACTTTAAGGTCTGTGCCCTGAAACATTAAATATGTTTCTTTTTCTCCCCCTCAAATACTGTGTGGCCTTCTGATCCCAATGGCTGCTTGGCCATCGAATAAGCTACCTCTTGCTCCAACTGTCAGAGTTGCTGGTTCCCACACTGGCCTCATTTGTCACCCTGGAATCCATAAAGGTGAAGCAGAAGCCAGTTGTCCTTGATTCTGAGGTGTGACCAAAGAAGAACAAGAATATTGGAAAAAAAAGTGGGAAAACATGAACCTGCAGACAGCTTACCCTAACATTAGTCATGAAGAAAATGATAGATACTATTAAAAAGAAATGGATATCATTATACTTCGAAAATATCAATGGGATTACACACAGTCAACACAGATTTTTGGAAGGGAAGTTATGTTTGACAAACCCACTGGAGGTTTTGAAGATGTAGCTGTTAGGATTGATAAGGGGAAAATCAGTGGGTGTGATTCACCTGGTCTTTAGAAAGCCTTTAATAAGTACTGGGAACAATGTATTGGCACAAATTAGTATACAGAAAATAGAACAGGAATAAATAGATGGACAGCAAATAAAATGGTGAATGCTGTAATCTGAAACAAAAATAGAAATGCTGGAAGTATGCAGCCAGTCAAACAAAATCTGTAGGAAGAGACGCCAGTTAATGTTTCAAATCAAGGACCCTTCCTCATAATAAGTGGGACTTCTGAGTGCCAGGTGCCATGTATATTCACATATTGGGTGAGGAACCAAACATAATATTTCAACGTATGCTGGTGACACTGAACCACATTGATGGGAGGATGCAAAGAGGCTTCAAGACAGCTGAAGTTGATGGAGTGAGTGGACAGTATCTTACTAGGTGTGGTATAATATGGATAAATGTTTTCCATTCAGCAAGAAAACAGAAAGACATGTTAAATGGTTTTAGATTGGGAAGTGTCGAGGTAGAAAGAAACTTGGGGATCCATGTACACCAATTACAGAAGGTATCAGCTAAATGCAGCAAGTATTTAAGAATGCAAAGTATTTTAGCCTTGAAAGCAAGAGGATAGAGTACAGGAACAAGGATGCCCTGATACAATTCTACAAGACCTTGGTGAAACTGCATTTAGGACCTTGTCTACAGTTTTGGGTCTCCTTAACTAAGAAACAATACACTTGCCATAGAGGGAGTGCAGTGAAGGTTAACGTAGGGACTGCTGTAATGAGGAGATATTAGGTTAACTATGTTTGTATCCATGGTAGTACAGAAGAATAAGAAGAAACCTAATTGAAATGCTGACAAGGCAAGATAGATGGCAATCAAGAATGTGTTCCTTGGCTGTGGGCTGTGAGGAGTTCCAGTCTCAGGATAAGGGCTGAGGCACTTGAAACTGAGATGAGGAAAAATTTCTTCACTCAGAAGATGATGAACCTGTGGAATTCACCAGCATGAAGGGCTATACAGGAAAGGTCATAAATATATTTTAGAAGTAGTGAAAGAAAATTCTTAATGCTAAAGGCATTAAAGGTATTGGGAGAGAGCAGGAATCTGATATTAAGATAATGATGAGCTGTGTTTCTATGGAATGGTGGAGAAGGCACAGAAAGGCTGAATGATCTACTACTCTTAATTTACTGGACCCTGTGCATTTGTCATAATTCAGATGCCTGAAATATAACTTTTCTGCAAGATCTTTCAAAGATTATAGAGGCTGATGCCTTAAGTTTGCAAATGCCCAGGGCAGCTGAGTTATTCTTCAAGATGAATTTCGATTTCCTTTACTGATGTGAGGGCCTCCGCTGGTTGGAAATGACTATGGATGTTGCATCCTAGCTATCAACATAGTTGATATGCAAGCCAGGATAGCACGATATGGAGAACAAGCTGTTGTTCATGCTGCAGGCCCCCTCTCTCCATGCAGCTGATGAACTTACAGGAATGGCAGAGACTAATATGGCTTGATAACAGGAACAGCATTGCAGGAGTTGCCAGTCGACATTAAACACAGCACAGGGTTGCATTAGAGATTCCAGCTCCAGAATTTTGTCAAGATTGCTGCTTGACACATCTGCTCTTCATCGAATACTCTTAAAACCAATAATTCAGCCGAAGAACATGTCACACTTTTCAGATTGCTCGGGGAGACAAGCTCTATGATTGCCATATGATTTTGGGGTTCCAAGCAGCAGAAACAAGATACTGTAGATGCTCTGAATCTAAAATGAGGTTAAATGTTGATGCAGATCCTCAGCAGGTCAGGTAGCAAAGACAAAAAATCAGAGTTTCAGTTTTAGTCTAAGGAGCTTACACTAGAATAAGACAAAAAATGACCCTTCCATTTCTTCAGTTGATTCTGTCTTTCATCCCTTCTTCAGATCTTCAGCTTCTCCTTTGAGACCTTGAATAGTCCATCCTCAACAAAGGTCTCAGCTTCAACCACACATTTCTATATTGCAATCATTTCAAGCTCAAAATGATACCAAGAACTTCTTCCACTGCCTACACCTCCAGGTGAAGGTCCCTTTATTCAGGAGACTTCAACCAGAGCATGGAACTATGGGAACATGGGAAGATCAGTAGCCTCCCAAGCTTTTCTGGCATTTAAAGGGATGGCCACGCTTATCCATTGACCGATAACTTCAGATAAACTTGGTTACCAAAAATCCACCAAACTCAGGTTTAAAAATAACAAAATACCAAAGGACACGTGATTTTTATAAAATGATATCACAAGCTTCTTCAACTCTTTGCCTATGTATGCATTTCCTAACTTCACTTCTGACAGGACCCCTAATTGTTTAGACCATGCCACATGTCCAAGACTTCCCATTTAGTCAAAAAGCTGCACTCCATTTTCCCCATTATTAACTTGAAAGATTTGATCAAATCATAGCTTAACTTTCTAAGTTTTACAAACGATAGATAACACAACATATTTGTGTAATTTCTAGTGAATTTCTTGTTCATGTATGATTTTGGTAAATTTATAGTGCATTCTACCAAAGGTCAATTCATTATTTTCAAGGTGTGGCACCCAGAATTGCTCACACTACCTCTGTACTAATCCAATTAGGGATTTCCATAGCTTAGTCATAGAGTCACAGAGCACTAAAGCACAGAAACAGGCCATTTGGCCCATCAACCCTGTGCAAAACTGTCATTCTGCCTAGTTCCAATGACCTGCACCTGGACCATAGACCTCCATACCCCTCCCATTCATATGCTTATCCAAACTACTTTTAAATGTTGAAATCCACTACTTCAGCTGGAAGCTTCACACACACACACTCTCTCTCTACACCCTCTGAGTGAAGAATTTTTCCCTCATGGCTCCTTAAATATTTCACCTTTCACCCTTAACATATAACCTATTTCCAGGCTTGCTTATCTTCAGTGGAAAAAAGCCTGCTTGCAGTTACCATATCTATAAATCTCATAATTTTGTATATTCTTTCAAATTTTCCTTCATTCTTCTACAGTCCCGGGAATAAAGTACAGTACTAAACTATTCAACCTGTACAGGTAACTCAGATCATTAAGTCGCAGTAGCATCCTCGTAATATGTTTTTTTGTACTCTTTCAATCTTATTGATATCTTTCCTGTAGGTAGGTGACCTAAACTTCACACAGCACTCCAAATTTGGCCTCACCAACATCTCATGCAACTTCAACATAACATACCAACTCCTGTATTCAGTACTTTCATTTATTAAAGCCAACATGCCAGAAGCTCTCTTTATGACCCTATTTACATGTGACACTACTTAATGCATTAATTTCATCTGCCATTTTTAGCCCATTTTTCCCAGCTTTTATACATCCCACTGTAGGCTTTGATAACCTTCTTTGCTGTCCGCTATGCTCACATTCTTAAGGTTATCCACAAATTTGCTGATCCAGTTTGCCACTTTATCATCCAGATCACTGAGTTGACAAAGAACAACGGACCCAGCATTAATCTCTGGCACATGACCAGTAACAGAAAGGCTACCATCTACCCTGGCGTCTTCTGCAAAGCTAATCTTGAATCCAATTTACTACTTCATCCTGAAAGGAGGGATTTTTTTCAGCCAGAGTGGTGAGTCTGTAGGTTGAGGCCAACTCATGGGTATATTTAAAGCAGAAGTTGATAGATTCCTGACTGGTCAGGGCATCAAGGGATATAGTGAGTGGGCAGGTGTATGGGGTTGAGTGGGATCTGGGATCAGCCATGCTGAAATGCTGGAGTAGACTCGATGGGCTGAATGGCCTAATTCTACTCTCATGTCTAATGGTCTTATGGTCTAATGCCAAGTAACTGATACTTCTGGACCAGCCTTCTGTGCCAGACTTTGTCAAAGGCCCTGGCTATCCAAATACTTACACATATATCCATTCCCTTACAATACCTTCCTATAATTCACCCACTATTCAGGTCAGGCTCATTAGCCTATAATTTCCAGGCTTATTCCAAGAGTCTTTCTTGAACAATGAAACAACATTAGCTATCCTCCAGCCCTCCAGACCTCCAGACCTCCAGCCCCTCACCTGTGGCTAAGGATGCTTTAACTATCTCTGGCTGGGCCTCTGCAAATTCTGCACTGGCCTCCCATATAGACCAAGAGGACGCCTTATCAGGCCCTGGGAATTACCCACCATAATTTTCCCTCAAGACAGCAAGCACGTCCTTCTCTATAATTCAGATACAGTCTATGAATTCAGTAACGTTTTGCCTCAGTTCTATAGTCTCTGCATCCATCTCCCAAGAGAATAAATAATCAAAAACTCTATTTAAAATCTAACACACCCTCCATCTCTTTTGTATAAATTACCACACTGATCTCATGTGGACTAATTTGGTCCATTGCTATCCTTTTGATCTTAATATATCTGTAGAAGCCCTTGATTTTCTCCTTCACATTGTTTGCCAGAGCAAGCTAATGCCTTCTTTTAGCCCTCCTGATTTTCCTTTTAAGTGTTCTCTTGCATTCATTATACTCTTCAAGCATCTCATTTGTTCCTTGCTGCCTATACTTGCTGTGCAAAAACTTCTTCTTCTTCTTAACCAGGGCCTCAATATCTTTTGAAACCAAGGTTCCCTAAACCCGTTAGACTTGCCTTTCATTCTTACAAGGAACATACAAACTCTGCACTCTCAGTATTTCACTTTTGAAGGTCCCCCATTTACCAAAGATCCCTTTGCCAGAAAACAACCTAACCCAATCCACACTTGCCAGATCCTTTCTGATGGCATCAAAATTGGCTTTTCTCCATTTAAAATCTCAAACCAAGGGCTAGTCCTGTCCTTCTATGTGATTATCTTCAAACTAATGTAATTATGATCACCAGATCCAAAGTGTTCGCCTATACATATTTCAGTCACCTGCCCTGACTCATCCTCTAATAAGAGATCCTGTACCATACTCTCTCCAATTGGAATCTCTATAGATTGATTAAGACCATAAGGCCATGAAGGATAGGAACAGAATTAGGCTATTCGGTCCATTGAGTCTGCTCCACCATTCCATCATTGCTGATTTATTATCCTTCCCAATCCTGTTCTCCTGCCTTCTACCTGTAACCTTTGACGACCTTACTACTCAAGAACCTATCAATCTCCACTTTAAATATATCAAACGATTTCGCCTCCACAGCCGTCTGTAGCAATGAATTCCACAGATTCACCACCTTCTGGCAAAAGCATTTCCTCCTCATAGTTGTTGTAAAGGGACATCCCTCTATTTTGAAGCTGTGCCCTCTGGGCCTGGACTCCCGCACAAGGGAACATCCACTCGTTCAAAGACTTAAAATATTCAATAGGTTTCAATGAGGGAGCCCCTCGTTCTTCTAAACTCCAGTGAATACTGGCCTAGAGCCATCAAACTCTGCTCATATATTGATTCTTTCATTCCTGGGATCATTTTTGTGAATATTTTCTGGACCCTCTCCAATGCCAGCACATCTTTTCTTAGACAAGGGGCCCAAAACTGCACACAATGCTCCAAGTGCAGTCTGACCAATGCCTTATAAAGCCTTAGCATTACATCCTTGCGTTTATATTGCAGTCCTCCGGAAATGAATACTGACAATGCATTTGCCTTCCTTACCACCGACTCAACTTGCAAGTTAATCTTTAGGGAACACTGCATGAGTTCTCCCAAGTCCCTTTGAACCTCTGAATTCTGAATTTGCTCCCCATTTGGAAAATAGTCGACACTTTTATTCCTTCTACCAAAGTGCACGACTATATTCTTTCCTACACTGTATCAATCCTCCACTTCCTTGACAATTCTCCTAATCCGTCCAAGTCCTTCTGCTGACTCCCTGCTTCCTCAGCAGTACCTATCCCTCCACCTATCTTTGTATCGTCCGCAAACTTAGCCAGCAAAACATCAATTTCAAACTCCAAATCACTGACATATAAAGTGAAAAGCTATCCCAACATAGACCCCTGTGGAACACTGCTAGTCCCAGGCAGTCAACACATATAGGCACCCTTCATTCTGACTCTGCCTTCAATCAGTCTTCTATCTTTCCTACAATGCCATGGGCTCCTATCTTGTTTAGCAACCTTGTCAAAGGCCTTCTGAAAATCCAAGTAAACAACATCCACTGACTCTCCTTCGCCTATCCTGGCTGTTATTTTCTCAAAGAATCCCAGCAGGTTTGTCAGGCAAGATTTCCCCTTAAGGAAACCATGCTGACATTCACTTATTTTACCATATTTCTCCAAGTTATCCAGGTAACTCCTTAATAATGGTTTCCAACATATTTACAACCACTAATGTAGGGCTAACTGGTCTATAATTTCCTTTTTTATGCCTTCCTCCCTTCTTAAAGAGTAGAGAGACACTTGCGATTTTCTAGTCCTCGGGAAACATTCTAGAATCTAACCATTCTTGAAAGGTCATTAAAAATGCCACCACAATCTCTTCAGGTACCATTTTCAGAACCCTGGGGTGTAGTCCATCTGGTCAAGCTGTCTTATCTACTTTCAAACGTTTCAGCTTCTCCTCAATAAGAGCAACTTACTTCTCCTTGGTAAGAGGAACCATACTGACATCTGCCCTCTGATGCTCTCAAATTGTTGGCGTACTACTGGTGTTTTCCACAGTGAACAAAATACTTTTTAAGTTCATCTGCAATTTTTTTCTCCCCCATGACTACATCTCAGGAATCATTTTCCAGCAGTCTGATATTCATTCTTGCCTCTCTTTTACTCTTTACATATGTGAAAAAAATCTTTTGGTATCCTTTTTTATATTTTTGGCCAGCTTACCTTAATATATTAACTTTTCTCTCCTTATAGTTGCCTTCAGTTGGTGTTTAAAACCTTCCCAATTCTCTAACTTCCCACTAAGCTTTGCTGTATTATACGCCCTCTCTTTTGCTCTTATGCTGTCATCCACTTCCCTTGACAGCCACAGTTGCCTCATCCTCCCTTTAGAATACTTCTTCTTTGAGATGTATTGATTCTGTGACTTCTGAATTGCTTCCAGAAACTCCACCCATTGCTGTTCTGCTGTCATCTCTGCTAGTGGCACTTTCCAATCTGCTTTGGCAAGCTCCTCTCTCATGCCTCCGTAATCCTCTTTACTCCACTGTAATACTGATACATCTGATTTTAACTTCTCTCTCTCAAACTGGTAGTACAGGATTTTTATCTGAGATATGGAGGATTCAAATGTGAGATCTATTTGCTGCAGTTTTGGTAAATTTTCAAATTGTAAATATCATTTTTGTAATTTTATGGTTCCATCTACACCTATCTGCAATTTTAAATTGTATATGTGGCTTTTTAATCCCATAATCTTCATTATTAATAAACCACAGTGAATACTTTATGGGTCATTATTAACCATCGTCTGCCTTTAGACAACCTGTCTACCAGAGTCATTGTCAGAGTTGTACAGAATAGAAACAGGCCCTTCAGTCTACCACATGTATTCTCACCATCATGTCTATTTATAGTCATTCCATTTGCCTGCATGAATTCCATATCTCTCTCTCCCTGGCTCATTTAAGTACCTGTCAAGATGCCTCATATATATATTTCATCACCTCCTCTGACAGATCATTCCATTTACCAACTATTCTGGGTGTGAAAAATGTGCTCCTCAGATCCCTTTTAAACCTTCTCTTGGTCACCTTAAATCTACGCTTCTGATTTTAGTCATTTCCACCACAGGAAACAGACATTGCTATCTATGCTATTTATGCCTCTCATAATTCTACATACCTCTAATCATGTCTCCTCCCAGCTTGCTACAGTCTAGGGGAAACAGACCCAGTGTATCCAATTCCTTCTGCTAACTCAAGTTCTCCACTCCAGGCAACATAATTGTGAATCTTTTCTGCAGCCTCTGTTTTAATCGTATATTTCCTGTAGCACGCTGACCAGAACCGCACATAATATTCCAAGTGCGGACTAAGCAAACTTTTGTACAACTGACACCTGAAGTGCCAACATCCCTACTCAGTGCCTCAGCCAATGAATCTAAGCATGCCATATGCCTTCTTCACTACCCTGTCTACTTGTATTCCCACTTTCAGGGAACTATTTCCACCATCTGCACAATCTCTGTGTCCAAGTTAAATTCCATCTGCCATTCCCTTTCTCAGTTGATCTCTGTCCTGTTGTAGTTTCACCTTCTTCAGTATCAATGACTCCACCATTTTTTTTACACCATCTACAAACTTACTCAATCACGCTACCTACATTCTCATCCAAATCATTATGTGACAAACAACAGAGGATCCAGCAATGATCCCTGCAGCACACTACAGATCACAGGCCTCCCATCTGGAAAAGCAACCCTACACTATAACTCTCTGCTTCCTCATCTATTGAATCTTCTCACTCTGAATCCATGTGTTCTAACCTTCTGTCACAGTCTACCATGTGGAAGACTTTGCTACAATGTCCATGCAGAAAACATCTACTGCTGTGCTCACGTGTCTCTTGGTTACATCTTCAATAAAAAACTATTTAATTTGTGAGCTGTGATTCTGCTAATCAGTCCTCATCCTTCCAAATGCTAATAAACTCTTCCTCTGAAAATCCCTTCCAATAACTTTCCCACCACTTATGCAAGACTCACTTGCCTGCAGTTTGCTGAAGTAACCCTGCTGCTCTTCTTAAATAAAAGCACAATATTAACTATCCTCCCGTGCCACACCTGTGGCTGACAAAGATACCAAGGTCAGGGTCCTGGTGAGTGGGAAGGAAGCGGGAAACTCAAGTCTTTGCAGGAGGGGTTGGAAGGTGGAATTGTAGGGAGCTTGGCAAGTATTAACTGATGAGCTAGAGACTAAACCTGTGTGATTTCAGAATTGTCAAATTGTTGACTTTTGGAGCACTTCTCTAGGCACATAATTCTCCCTTGGGTAAATTTACTTCCATTAACTTCAGTGAAATGAATTTTAGAAACTTTAAAGTAGTTTAGAAGTTTTAAAGTATAACTCCAATAATCCTCAGTTTTGTTTGTTTAAATGATACAGACTGGGATGAATTACTACCTCTGACATTTTTGCAAATTTACTATAGGTAATTAATTTGCCCAGGTCTTTGACTGAAATGAAAACTCATTTTCTCCCTCCATAGTTACTACCCCATCTGCTAAGTGTTTTCAGTATTGTTCAAAAATCTAATAACTCATTGACAGAAATGTTGTCCATGTCTTTGTTTCATTTTTCTGCTCATTAATGTATTATACTTACCAGTTACAGTGAGGCAGGTCTTGTCAGAGCTTGAATCAATTTCAGATGTATTAAAGAGACATTGATAACATCCTTCATCTTCAAGCTTTATTCCAGATAGTTTTATTGTGTACACTGGCTCATTTGTTGATATAAAAGAAGCTCTTTTATCACGTTTCTCATATGTATTGAGTTTTACATTAAACTTGATGATATTTTCCTCAGATTGACCTCTTAGCTTTTTCCAGATAACCTGTTAAATATTTTCTAATTGTGTTGTACAGCTGAAGTTAACGTCTGCACTTATAACTGCTGTCTTATTCTCTTGAGTCTCTTCATGTGGACTTTTTGCTGTGAAATGGAAACAGAATACAGTTAAAATTTCCTGTCAAGACCTTGAAGTTTTCAAATTGGTATGAATGATTTTACCACGGTTGGTAAAATGATTCTCATCAGCTTTGTTCCACTCCAAAGCCCAAAGCACAAACCCTGGACTTGTACTTCCGTGCTGATTTGAAGGAGCAGCACTGTATTGGAAGTGTACTTTTCAACTGAATTGGTAAATTGAGACCCTGACTGCTCCTCTGATACAAAGCTCTTTACAATGGACAGGGCAAGTTTTCTCCTGACCCTGGCCAATAGTGATTGCAAATCATTTATTATTAATAACATTATTAAACTAATCCTTAAATAGTTCACACCTCAATCTGCAATAAGTTTTCATAGGCAACAACACTTGAACTGTCAAACTAGAAGAATCTGTTGCAGTACAGCACCAAAAATACTTTTTTATTTACCTGAATATCATGTCAGAAGATGCAAGACAGCTGATCTTTATCTCAGTTATCATATTGGTTTCTATAGCACTGCAGATACCACACCCATTATTCCCTGATTACATGCAAGGGTCAAATATGTACAGTAAAGTCCTTTTGGTACTGCACTTTACTTTTCCTGCAGGGCTCACACCTGACATTTCTTCTGGATGAAAAAGCACATAACTATGTATTTGGTTCCCAGTCACTGCCCCATTATCTATCTCTGGTGCTTTTAATAGCAATGCCTTATTTCTGGAGTATCATGAATATAACCTTTTCATGTTTCTTAACAAAAGTGCCAGAAATTACTCATCTGAACTCTTGAACTCCCATTGTTACTCATTATTTTAAGTCTAAAAGATAACGAGCAATATCTGTGATATTCTTTGTGGGGATAAAACAGCTATAGTTTGGTAAGACATTGTTAGTGAGCTACTAGGAAACTACATACATAAAAGTTTATCCCCAGTTGCTACAGGTCATTCATGTTTTTATAGATGTCCATAAGTTGATTTTGTCCATGATGGAAAATAAACAACAAAATAAAACTCACTTGGTATCATAACCAATGGTAACCATACCTCCACAGTACTACAAGGAGTGGCATCAAAAGCACACACGACTGATAAAGAAAGAACAATTTTAACAAGTGGAGTGAGAAGAAACTAATTCTGCTGTTTGTAAGTATGCACATTGAATTTTTGAATTTGAATTTTGTGAGCATGCTGTATGTAGGGGTGTTCATAGGTTGAAAATTCTTAACCCAGGAATATCCTACACTACTAAATACATTATCACATTAACTATGTGATAGTCTGCCTTGAAATCCATTCCAATGATATCAATGGATTACAGCACAGAAACAAGCTTTCCTCCCCACCAAGTTTCACTAAGCAGCAAACATCCATTCACAGTAGTCCCATTTTATTCTCCCCTCAACATTCCTGTCATTCGTGCAATTTACTGCGGCCAGTCTATCAATCTGCACATCTTTGATGTGTGAATGGAAACCACTGCAGCCAAAGGAAATCCGTGTGGTCATGGAGAGAATGTCCAAATACCTGAGGTCAAGATTGAACCCGGGCACTGGAGCTCTGGGGCAACAGCTTTATTAGCGCATATTGTGGACAGCACTATTTTGAATCTAGATTATTTAACCCACTGTTTACCTTAGGTCCTCAAATGAAATTTGAATTAACTTCTATTTCATCTTACTAGTCCTGCAATTTAACAACTGACCACATGGTTTCCTTAGCAATACACAAAGTACTCTTATAACTACTGATCCAGGCAGAACACCTGTCAGCGCAACAAGGAAAGTACAATGGTTTAAGAACATACGATGCTAAGCACATAACTGAGCAACGTCCCATCCGTGATCCAGTTAAACCCGTGGACTGTAGACTGCTAAATTGCCTGATTGCTTCTCAGCTGCAAGGTCAGCCTCATGGGAAATAAAACATCTTAATTAATCAACACACCATGAGATATGTGTTTCAAAATGATCCAGATTGAATTTTCAGTAGTAATAGACAATCCTTATTATCGACTAGACATAACTTATTGCTTATTCTTACCAATTAACATCAACTTCAGGTAAGTAAATATCAGTCGTATTTTTGAGTAAAAAGTAAATATTTTAGTCACTTTTACATGAGATAATAAAATTACAGAATAGACTATCATAGATGATTTTAATTCAGTCAATTCTATTTCAAGATAACAATTAACAAAAAAAGATTGAGAGTTTTGTTTGAATAGGTTAGTTTGAATGATGCAAGAATTAAAAAAAATTCTGGAATCTTGCACGAGTTTGCATTCATGATTAAATAGTCACATAGGGAATGTGGAAGGAGATAATTTAATGAGCCAAGTGGACTTTGGTGGTTGAAGACACACTTTATTTTTATTTGTACAAGTCTTACCAAGTACATTCAGGCAGGTCTTCCCAATATTTGATCCATCTGGGAATACTGATAACATCCTTTATCTTCATGTCTCACTCCAGAAAGTACAAGGGTGGATTCTTGCAGCTTTGATGTCAAAATAGACACCCTATCCATAAATGGTCCAAATACTTTGGGTCCAATTTTTTCATTATAGATGGCGATGTTTTCCTCTGTTTGACCATTTAACTTTTGCCAGGTCACCTGTAGGATATCATTTAAATTTGTTGTACAAGTGAAGGAAAGACCTTCTCCGAAAACTGCTGTTATTTTTTCCTTTGTTTTCACAATTGGACTTTGAGCTGTGAAACAGAAATAAAATAGAATATTGTAAAGAAAACTAATCAACCATTTCACAAATATTTATTCCCAAAACACTCAAAGGTATGCTAATTATACTGGACGTACATATGTCTTGGATCAGAATGCATGTGTCTGATAGCATATTTACAGAAGAGGTAAAAATTTGTGCCTGCTGAAGGGTCTCGGCCCAAAATGTAAACTGCACTTTTTTCTATTGATGCTGCCTGGTCTGTTGAGCTCCTATAGCATTTTGTGTGTGTTGCAAAAAATTGTGGAGGTTGTAGATAGCAAAGAAGGTAGTCTATGTGTACAGCGGGACACAGATCAGTCAGGAAGTTAAGCGGAGGAATGGTAAATGGAATGAGCTAATGCACCTTGGAAAGCAAATCCTTGTAGGATATGTACAGTAAATGGTAAGAACTTTAGGAGTATTGATGCATAGAGGGACCTTTGGGTGCAAGTCTATAGCTCACTGAAAATGGTAACCTAGCTGCATAGGAAAACAAGGAAGACATTTTGTCTGCTTGGTTTCATAGGCTGAGATATTGAGCATAAGAGTTATGGTGTCATGTTATAGCTGTATGAAACATTGGTTAGACTACACTGGAGTGTTGGGTACAGCTCCATTGCCACACTGGAGAGAGGGTGCTGTAACAATAGAAAGAGTGCAGAAGAGATTCACCAGATAGTTGCCTGGAATGATGGGCTACACAGAAATTGAATAGCTGGGTTTATTCTGTTATGTACCCCGTAACTGGGTTGCCAAACCAGCAGAAATGGATCACTCAGTTGGAGTCTGGATTACTGGAGCTAAGAAAGTTTTATTAAAGAAATAAGCAACACAGTACTCTAATAGAAAGGATATAAATGCAACAGGTTAGCAATGAATAAACACACATGTACACAGAACTAGGATAATAGGATCAATCAAGCTCTATCGTCGTCTAGGGGTAAATGACCAGTTTCAAAGTGACAGAGTTCAGTTTAGTTCAGTTCACAGTAATCACCATCGCCATGGGGGAGAGAGAGAGAGAGAGCAAGTGAATATTCAAATCGGATTCCAAACAGACCTTCGATATTCCTCACAGTCAGCTTTCGGGCGAGCCCTTTGTAATGTCTTCTGAGGTCAGCGACTGTGACCCCTCCGTTTCAGATATGATTGTTCCTCTGCAGTGAACCTGGCACCCAGGCAAGGGCAGACACACACCAGGTTCCCGCCGATCGTACCTTTCCACCCTGTGCATCTATGGCTTGGTCCCGCAACCAGCCCTCCAAAAACTCCCACCGACTTGTGGGAGGCGCACCGCTTCCAGGGTCTCGTTACCTCGTGGTGTCGTGTGTGTCCTGCCTTAGCGAACCTGTCCCTTTTTATCCCCCTGCTGGGGTATCGCCTGTCCATCACACTTCAAACAGTTCAGGGTTCAAAAAGGAGCCAATCTTGACAGTTCTCAGACCGGTGTCTCCTTCCGTTAAACTCTCTCGTCTCTTCATTAACATTTCCAAATGCTGCTCCATTGTCTTCCTTATCTCTCTTTCTCCTGAAGACAGGTGGCAGATCAACTGTTGATCCCACTGGTGCCAGCACAGGACAGTTAACATCTTAATCTATGTGTACTCTTTGTAACCCTCTTTCGTCACACCCCTCACCTTTAAGGATTTTTACCGGGGTAAAAATTACAAACATGAATACATTATTAGATACACACACATATACATCTTCATCAGCTATTTGGCTAATACAGAGAATTTGAAGTTGTCAACACCTGACAGACAGTCAGCAATCACATTTTCTGTTCCTTTTATATGTGTTATTAATAATCCGCTAAACCAGGCTCCAACTTAGCAAACTTCATAGTGGCCGAAAACACTGATGAATTGCGATCAGTGTAACCTCTCATTGGGTTTCGTCCCGGACCACGATAACAAGGGTCGTCCCATCCCGACTTAGTTTTCTCTCGCAAGGGCTTAGTAGGAGGGGGAGAGGTAGTAACCGCAAAGTTATTGCAAAACTTCCTATAGTACCCCACCATCTCCAAGAGCCTTCTGAGGGCCCTCTTGTCTGTCGGGGTTGGGATGTCAGAGGTAGCCCGCACTTTAGCTTGCATCGCTGCCAGCTGCCCCTGTGTTACCACAATTCCCAGACAAGTGACCTTCGAGTGGCCGAACTCATTTTTTTCAAGGTTCACTATCAAGCTGGCTTCAGACAGCCGTATTACATCGCCAATACACACCTCTGTGTTCGTCAGCCCTTTCATCACTGAATTACTCATTCTATAGGGCTGTTGCTCACTAGGCTGACCTAGCAGACAAACACCACCCAACGTCCCAGTTCTTTGCATCGCCTCGGGACAATCAAACACACATGTGCGAGCCATTTAATTACTTCTCCTAAAGAGTCGCTTTGTTCGGGGATTAAGGGAGAGACTTTATCAGCAGAGCTGGCCAAAACAATAGCCTTCTCCCATCTGATCGATACCATACTCATCTTTTCTTTTCTTTTTTTTTAATTTTATTTTTATTTGGATAAGGAATTCACGATTATCATATACTTTTTTCACACATATAACCTTTTCCATTTTTTATATGTATAAAACTACAATTATTTATACATTCTTAAGTACACATTGAGATGATATAAAAGGAAAATAAACATTTAAATAGATAAGTATGTACTGTGGTAAATCTAACCTATTAGGCTAAGTAATGAAATTAGTTGTTAAGAAAAATGGTAATAATAGTTTCCATACAACCCTTCTGGACCATTTCCACTGTCCAAAATGTTGCATACAAGCCTATATACCAACCATTGTAGGTGTTTATATCCCAATTTGTTCGTGCTTGTTCCTGCCCGCAGACATAATTATCCAATCCCTATGTACTTATTTACTTAATTTTTTCATTTTTTTTTATCCCTTTCCCAAATCTTTCCCTTTACTTGTGTTAATTCTCTATTTTCCAAAAAAAAAACAAACGTTTAGACTAGGGGTGCTTACGTTAGCAATATTACTGTGTTGATGAGAAGAGCAATATAAATCATTAGGAGAGTCATCTAAAGTCTGCTCGCATTGGGGTTATATATTCAATCCATTTATTCCAGATTTGATAAAATGTTTCTTTTTGAGTTCTCAGGGAGTAAGTCAACTTTTCCATTTTAAATATTTCCAAGATAATTTCGTACCAATCTTCTAATGTAGGTGGTATTGGATTTAGCCATTTTCTAGTGATTGATTTCTTACTTGCCGCTAAGAGGGCCTGCAGCAACTTTATATCTTCCTTCTGTTCAAGGAACAATACATGCCCCAAATAGAGCGTCTCAAAGTTCAGAGGTATCTGGGACCTAAGTACCTTAACTAATGTTCTATGAATACCTTTCCAAAATAGACTTAATTTAGGGCAATCCCAGAAAATATGAAAATGATTTGCCTCCTTGGAGCCGCACCTTCTCCAACACATCACATTTGTATATTTGTATCCACCATTCAGGGCCCCAAACAGTCCTTCCAGGTGAGGCATCACTTCACCTGTGAGTCGACTGGGGTGATATACTGCGTCCGGTGCTCCCGATGTGGCCTTTTATATATTGGTGAGACCCGACGCAGACTGGGAGACCGCTTTGCTGAACATCTACGCTCTGTCCGCCAGAGAAAGCAGGATCTCCCAGTGGCCACACATTTTAATTCCACATCCCATTCCCATTCTGACATGTCTATCCACGGCCTCCTCTACTGTAAAGATGAAGCCACACTCAGGTTGGAGGAACAACACCTTATATTCCGTATGGGTAGCCTCCAACCTGATGGCATGAACATTGACTTCTCTAACTTCCGCTAGGCCCCACCTCCCCCTCGTACCCCATCTGTTACTCTTTTTAATGCACACATTCTTTCTCTCACTCTCCTTTTTCTCCCTCTGTCCCTCTGAATATACCTCTTGCCCATCCTCTGGGTCACCCCCCCCCCCGTCTTTCTTCCCGGACCTCCCGTCCCATGATCCTCTCGTATCCCCTTCTGCCTATCACCTGTCCAGCTCTCGGCTCCATCCCTCCCCCTCCTGTCTTCTCCTATCATTTTGCATCTCCCCCTCCCCCTCCAGCTTTCAAATCCCTTACTCACTCTTCCTTCAGTTAGTCCTGACGAAGGGTCTCGGCCTGAAACGTCGACTGCGCTTCTTCCTATAGATGCTGCCTGGCCTGCTGCGTTCACCAGCAACTTTGATGTATGTTGCTTGAATTTCCAGCATCTGCAGAATTCCTGTTGTTTACATTTGTATCTTTATATTTTTCCTGATATGGGGTCTTGAAGTATCTTATAATGTTTTTCCAACAATGTTCTCTCCAAGTCAAAGAATTAGTCGAGGACCGTTGAAAGCTGCAGATTTTCCCCCAAGCCTCCTCTGAAAGTACCAACCCCGCTTCTTTCTCCCACTTCTCTTTAATATACAGTGTATTTACATTTTTCATACTCATCTTTTCAAAATGTTTTTTTTTCCCTTATCAGGGGGACCCTAGCTTCATTGATTTCCGCGCTAACACCGACTAGGTTCGTTAGCATATCAAAAGCCTGTGACCGTCTCAGTTCGCATCTGCCATAATCAATAACATCCTTCCTCCTGTGCAGCCAGTAAACCTCTTTCATGATTCCGCCGACTGTTTCCTTCAGCACCTCAAAATGTCCACCAAGGGGTACCTTGTGGGCCAGGTTAAAAATCTCATCCCCAGAGATTTTTGGCACCATCCCCCATTCCTCATCTGCGGTACTTGGTCTCCCTTCCTTCCTTAACACCTCCCCCTTCACACCATAATTCACTGTCTCCCTCCCTAATCCTGTTTCACAGAGAGCTGTTTCCTCCTCTCGCTCCTGTGCCTGTGCCTGTATAAAGTCCTTCTTTTCTAATGATAAATCTACCTTAATTTCCCCACTTCCTCCTGTTTCAGTACATTCCTTCTTTTCACTTTCTACTCCCTCCTCGTACAAGGCTGGCAGAAATGTCTCAGCAGTCTCTCTGGTCAAACAGCGAGTTACTGCGCAAACAGGAAGAACCTGTGAGTCCATTGGCGGGGCCTCAATGCTGGCAGGCTGACTTGTCAATCTCATGGCTGGGAACACAATTCCCCCGGCGAGGTCATTACCGAGTAAGACTTCCACGCCTTTCATCGGTAATTCGGGCCTCACCCCGATCGTGACTAGTCCAGAGACCAAGTTGCTTTGTAGGTGTATCTGGCGCAAAGGGACTGCCTCTGTCCCTTTCCCAATATCTTTGACCTTGACTTCCCCAGTCTGGGTCTCTGAACTAAACTCTAATACACTCTTCAAGATCAATGACTGACACGCTCCCGTGTCTCTCCAGATCCGCACTGGAACTGGGTTTAACCCCTCCTTCACCGACACCAATCCGGCCGAGATAAACCTCTCGCGCCCTTCCTGAACTTTGGCAGACCTTCCCTCTCCTAGCATTTTGTTTACCAGCTCAATACAGCCAGTCAACATCGCCGTATTTCCTTTTCCCGTCTCCTTCTTTGAGGCAAAGCACCTGGATGCAAAGTGTCCGACTTTCCCACAATTATAACAGACGACCCCAGGAGACTTCCTACCAGACTGCTCCCGGTCTACCTTATCCTTCTCACTAGCCCCCGGCTTATTTTCTGACTTTTCTGGCGGACTCTCCCCACCATCCTGACTACCCTTCTGGTAGCCTTTACTGGAGGCAAACTTCATTTTATGCGTCAACGCGTACTCATCCGCTAACTTAGCAGTTGCGGCTAACGTGGCTGCCTCTTTCTCATCTAGGTAGTGTCTCATATCTTCAGGGACACAACCTTTAAACTGCTCAATCAGGATCAGCTGTAGCAGTCTGTCATAATCCCCATCCACCCCCTTCGAGGCGCACCAACGTTCACAATATGTCTGCATCTCACGGGCAAACTCTAAATACGTGCGGTCCCTCTGCTTCCTCGCATTCCAGAATCTCTGCCGGTGTGCCTCTGGGACCAACTCATAAATCCTGAGGATGGCCTCTTTCACCACCTCATACCTCTGGGCGTCTTCCGCAGACAAAGCTGAGTAAGCTTGTTGGGCTTTTCCTTTAAGTACACTCTGAAGCAAAACAGCCCACTTATCCCTCGGCCAGTCCTGACTTGTAGCAACTTTTTCGAAATGGAGAAAGTACCGATCCACATCAGTATCGTCAAATGGGGGAACCAGCCTAACCTCCTGGGTCGCCCTGAGCCCTCCACCTTGGTTCGGCACGGGCCCCTGCTCTGACATCATCTTTAACTTCTCCAGCTCAAATTCCCTTTCCCTCTGCCTCTCTTCTCGCTCCAACTGCCTCTCTTTCTCTTTCTCCTGCCGTTCTAACTGCCTCTCTCTCTCTCCTGCCTTTCTAACTGTTTCTCTTCGTGTTCTAGCTGCCGTACCCGGAACTCGTGCTCGAGTCTCAGTTTTTCAATCTGCACCTCTACTGCGTCTCCACCAGGTTTTTCAATAGACACCACCTCCAGCGCCCCTTGGGGAAACACACCTTCAGATACATAGTGCTCTACGATAGCTCTGTGTATCTCCTCTCTTCTCATTGTCGACTTCCCCCTAACAAGACTCAACCGTTTGGCCACAGCTGCCAATTCCGCTTTCCTGGCATCCTCTAATGCCTCCAAGGTTGGCGCCTTTAGAAATTCCTCAATCTCCATTTCTGCTGTTTGCCTTTTCTGTCTTTCGGGAATTTTAACCCAATCAATTTACCCTGTCCTAAATTTAGCGTTCAAAATTGCGGACGAGAACCCCACTTATGTTACGTACCTCGTAACTGGATTGCCAAACCAGCAGAAATGGATCACTCAGTTGGAGTCTGGATTACTGGAACTAAGAAAGTTTTATTAAAGAAATAAGCAACACAGTACTCTAATAGTAAGGATATAAATGCAACAGGTTAGCAATGAATAAACACACATGTACACAGAACTAGGATAATAGGATCAATCAAGCTCTATTGTCGTCTAGGGGTAAATGACCAGTTTCAAAGTGACAGAGTTCAGTTTAGTTCAGTTCGCAGTTGCCGTGGGAGAGAGAGAGAGAGAGAGAGAGAGAGAGAGAGTGAGAGAGCGAATGAATATTCAAATCGGATTCCAAACAGACCTTCGATATTCCTCACAGTCAGCTTTCGGGCGAGCCCTTTGTAATGTCTTCTGAGGTCACCGACTGTGACCCCCTCCGTTTCAGATACGATTGTTCCTCTGCAGTGAAACTGGCACCCAGGCAAGGGCGGACACACACCAGGTTCCCGCCGATCGTACCTTTCCACCCTGTGCGTCTATGGCTTGGTCCCGCAACCAGCCCTCCAAAAACTCCCACCGACTTGTGGGAGGCGCACCGCTTCCAGGGTCTTGTTACCTCGTGGTGTCATGTGTGTCCTGCCTTAGTGAACCTGTCCCTTTTTATCCCCCTGCTGGGGTATCGCCTGTCCATCACTTCAAACAGTTCAGGGTTCAAAAAGGAGCCGATCTTGACAGTTCTCAGACCGGTGTCTCCTTCCGTTAAACTCTCTCGTCTCTTCATTAACATTTCCAAATGCTGCTCCATTGTCTTCCTTATCTCTCTTTCTCCTGAAGACAGGTGGCAGATCAACTGTTGATCCCACTGGTGCCAGCACAGGACAGTTAACTTCTTAATCAATGTGTACTCTTTGTAACCCTCTTTCGTCACAATTCTTACTGGAACATACAGTGTGCTAGAAAGTTTGTGAACCCTGTAGAATTTTCTCTATTTTGGCATAAATATGACCTAAAATGTCATCAGATCTTCACATTAAGTCCTAAAATGAGATAAAGAGAACCCAATTAAATAAATGACACAAAATATTATACTTGTTCATTTACTTATTGAGAAAAATTATCTCTACAATTCTTCTTCTAAGGTCCTCTGAAAGTTGTTTTGATCACGGCATGGTGCACATAAACAGATCTTTCTTGAGAAGAGCAGACTCTATCAGTAACCCAACTTGGTGAGCCTTTTTCATAGGGCAGGGCACGTCCACAACCCACACCTCCAATCTTACCACATTGATTGGAACACCTGACTCCAAATAGCTTTTGTAGAAGGCATTACCCCAGAGGTTCACATACGTTCACCAACAAATACATGTAATACTGTAATATTGTAATAATGCAATATATGCAAATTTGCCTCCAACTTCCACCCTGCTCTCAAATTTACCCGGTCCATTTCTGACACCTCCCTCCCCTTTCTCAATCTCTCTGTCTCTATCTCTGGAGACAGCTTATCTACTGACGTCCACTATAAACCCATGGACTCTCACAGCGACCTGGACAATACCTCTTCCCACTATGGTACATATAAAAATGCAATCCCCTTCTCATAATGCCTCTTCCCCTCTCTTTTACCTTGTCCCTGTACGTTTCGAAACATCTAAACCTTGGAACAGCCAACAGCCATTCTGTTATCCAAGTCTCTGTAATATCACAACATTGTAGTTCCATGTGCTGATCTATATTATAAGTGCATCACCCATGTTCCTGATACTCTTTGCATTAAAATAGACTCACTTCAACACATCCTACTGACTGCAATTATACCCCATCCAGTACCTATTCTTCCTCACAGTCTGTCCGCATGCTGAATCTACCACTACACCTTCTGCCTATTTTCTGACCTTCCCACCCCCTGCCAAACTAGTTGAAATCCTTCCCAATAGCTCAAGCAAATCTGCCCACAAGGATATTGGTCTCCCTTGAATTAAGGTATAACCTGTCCCTTTTGTACAGGATATACCTTCTCTGGAAGAGTTTTCAATGATTCACAAATCTGAAACCATCTCTTCAGCCACACGTACACTTGCTAAATTATCCTATTATTATCCATACCAGTGCATGGCACAGGCTGCAATCCAGAGATTATTGCCCATGAGGTGCTGCTTTAGCATTCCTACCTAGCTCCTTCTATTTGCTCTTCAGGACTTCACGTCCCTTTTCCTACCTATGTCAATTGTATCAATATATACGACTTGTGGTTGTCCACCCTCCCCCTTAAGAATGTTATGGACGCGATCTGAGATGTCTTTGATCCTGGAACCTTGGAGGTAACAAAACATCTGGGAGTCTCTTTCATATCCAGGAAATCTCCTCTCTGTTGCCTTCAGTACTGAATCCTCTATCATCACCTCTCTTTCCTTCTTCCTCTTCCCATCTGACCCCGAGATCCCTCTGCTTCTCCGCACTACCAAGTATCCTGCCATTTACTTTGTACTCTGCCTTGGAGTTTGTCCTTCCAAAGTGTATCACCTCACACTTCTCCGGGTTGAACTCCATCTGCCACTTCTCAGCCCACTTCTGCATCCTATCAATGCCTCTCTGCAATCTTTGACAATCCTCTACACTATCTACAACACCACCAACCTTTTTTGTCATCTGCAAACTTGCCAACCCACCCTTCTACCCCCACATCCAGGTCGTAAATAAAAATCAAAAAAAGTAGAGGTCCACGAACAGATCCTTGTGGGACACCACTAGTCACAATCCTCCAATCTGAATGTACTCCCTTCACCACCACCCTCTGCCTTCTGCAGGCAAGCCAATTCTGAATCCACCTGGCCAAACTTCCCTGGATCCCATGCCTTCTGACTTTCTGAATAAGCCTAGCGTGTGGAACCTTGTCAAATGCTTTACTAAAATCCATATTGATCATATCCACTGCACTACCCTCAACTATATGCCTGGTCACCTCCTCAAAGAACTCTATCAGGCTTGTTAGACACAATCTGCCCTTCACAAAGCCATGCTGACTGTCCCTGATCAGACCATGATTCTCTAAATGCCTATAGATCCTATCTCTAAGAATCTTTTCTAACAGCTTTCCCACCACAGACAGAAACGCAAACACGAGGAATTCTGCAGATGCTGGAAATTCAAGCAACACACATCAAAGTTGCTGGTGAACGCAGCAGGCCAGGCAGCATCTCTAGGAAGAGGTACAGTCGATGTTTCGGGCCGAGACCCTTCGTCAGGACTAACTGAAAGAGGAGCTAGTAAGAGATTTGAAAGTGGGAGGGGGAGGGGGAGATCCAAAATGATAGGAGAAGACAGGAGGGGGAGGGATGGAGCCAAGAGCTGGACAGTTGATTGGCAAAAGGGATACAAGAGGATCATGGGACAGGAGGCCCAGGGAGAAAGAAAAGGGGGACGGGGGGAAAACCCAGAGGATGGGCAAGGAGTATAGTGAGAGGGACAGGGGGAGAAAAAGGAGCGAGAGAAAAAAAATGTGTGTATAGAAATAAATAACAGATGAGGTACAAGGGGGAGGTGGGGCATTAGCGGAAGTTAGAGGAGTCAATGTTCATGCCATCAGGTTGGAGGCTACCCAGATGGAATATAAGGTGTTGTTCCTCCATCTTGAGTGTGGCTTCATCTTTACAGTAGAGGAGGCCGTGGATAGACATATCAGAATGGGAATGGGACGTGGAATTAAAATGTGTGGCCACTGGGAGATCCTGCTTTCTCTGGCGGACAGAGCGTAGGTGTTCAGCGAAACAATCTCCCAGTCTGCGTCGGGTCTTGCTAATATATAGAAGGCAACTTTGGGAGCACCAGACGCAGTATGTCACCCCAGCCAACTCACAGGTGAAGTGTCGCCTCACCTGGAAGGACTGTCTGGGGCCCTGAATGGTGGTAAGGGAGGAAGTGTAAGGGCATGTGTAGCACTTGTTCCGCCTACAAGGATAAGTGCCAGGAGGGAGATCGGTGGGGAGGGATGGGGAGGGACGAATGGACAAGGGAGTCGCGTAGGGAGCGATCCTTGTGGAAAGAAGAGAGTGGGGGAGGGAAAGATTTGCTTAGTGGTGGGATCGCGTTGGAGGTGGCGGAAGTTACGGAGAACAGTATCTTGGACCTGGAGGCTGGTGGGGTGGTAGGTGAGGACAAAGGGAAACCTATTCCTAGTGGGGTAGCGGGAGGATGGAGTGAGAGCAAATGTGCGTGAATTGCGGGAGAGGCGTTTGAGAGCAGAATTGATGGTGGAGGAAGGGAAGCCCCTTTCTTTAAAAAAGACTGGGAGATCTTTCAGTTATACAGACCGCTCTTAAAGCAAAACATCCCTTCCAGATTTGATTTCCTCACTTCTCCTGATAGCATCAGATCATTGCTAACATAAAGTTCCAAAAATGCTGGAGTACTTTACGGCCACAATTCATGTGTGTGTCTTAACAATGGATATCAAATGTTGGATCAAACCTGATACCAAAAAGAAAATCTGCTTCTGACCAAATTGCGCATTCATGTCATTGCTTACACATTTTTGGAGATTATGATAACTGGAC
Source organism: Mobula hypostoma (assembly GCF_963921235.1). NCBI lineage: Eukaryota > Metazoa > Chordata > Chondrichthyes > Myliobatiformes > Myliobatidae > Mobula > Mobula hypostoma. The sequence goes on along the minus strand of NW_026948118.1, from coordinate 194,985 downwards.
AAATGACGGTAACCCTGACTGATATCCTTCCCCACACACCCATTTTCAGTTTGAGCCCCCTGACACAGGTTTGCTGCATCCTAATTGCAGTTTCTCTATCAGCTCCCCAAGGGATAAACTAATGGATCAAAAAGCAAGCTTCCAGTCTGTCTGTCTGAAAGCTACACTGAATGAAAGACTCCACTTACATACTACTTCCTCACAACTCGCTAAGACTTTAAAGAGTTTAATATACGAAGTGCTACCACAAGGTTTATAAATTATTATATCAGATTTGTAGCACGAGGAATAATTGAGTTCTAGGAGTGATAGTCCTGACAAGTTAATTTTGTAACATGACACTTCCAAAATACATGAAAAATGTGAGTAATAATAATGCCTTGTTTAAATTTACTAATTAGCATACAATGTATTTAGATCTTACAAAATGTATACATTGGAGTCTTTATCCCAGCTACATGAGTTGACACCTACAAAAATGACACAAACCAGGAAAAGAATATGACTCAAATGATTAATCTGCTGATGTTACAAACATAACTATACCCGCACCAGATTTGATTTCAATTATTTCACCGAAAGAATAGCTTTTGCAAAACTCTGATCATTTAATTATAAAGCTTAATATTTTAAAAATGCAACTCAAATAGCTGAATAGATTTTATGCCCTAAAAGAGATTTGATCCTATTCCTAATAATGAGGCCTTAGTGCCATTTTATGAGACATACTTTGTGCTTGTGTGATCAAGATAAATGAAATAGTGGGTAGAAATTATCAGGAGTGCAATTACAAAGTAGTTTCAACTTTGCACAATGCAAAATTATCCACTACAAAAACAGAAATTGCTGGAAATACTCAGCAGGCCAGACAGCATTTATGGAAAGAAAAATAGAGTTAACATTTTGAGTACAAAGTCCATTATCAGAACTCAGAAGAGAGTTTTTTACAGTTCTGATGGAAAATTAACTCTTTCCATTGATGTTGCCTGGCTTGCTGAGTGCTTCCAGAATCTTCTGCTATTGTTTCATATTTCCAGAATCTGCAGTTAATTTTTAATTTTTACAAAACTTATACTGACTTCAAACCAACATGCACTGCACTTCCCTCCATGACAGGAATCAATAGTAACTCGGACAAACAAAATAAAACCGGAACATTCATTAGAAAATCTTACTTATTGTAATCCCCATCTTTGTTCCTAAATTATTCAGATGGAGCACGTTACTTTGTCTAATCTGCAAGTATAGATCATTAGCCTAAGTCCAATAAACCTAAGAGTAACCAATGTGAAGATCTTTACTTCTAGAAAGTGATGGGAAGGTGACATAGTCAAAATGGTATTGGAGCCATTTGGGAACTCTCTAAAAGTAGCAGTAACAAAGCCTCCCCTTAAATACATACAACTGCCCTGGACAAAAAAGACCATGAAACACATTTCAAAGCCCATCTCCAATTTGACTCTAGCAGAGGACAAAGTGTCAGGAGAAAAATACGTTGTTCGTTCAGTCTTATTACCATTTGACTCTAGCAGAGGACAAAGTGTCAGGAGAAAAATACGTTGTTCGTTCAGTCTTATTACCATCCTTGCTTTTTCCTTGTACGTTCTGCACGCATGAACATTATGGCACCTTGCCCTGAGTTGACAGCATGGAGCTGGGTGATGTAAAGGATGTGTTGACAATAACATTGCTGTTAGCTGATTGTCTAATGCAAGTTTTTATCTCACACTAATCAAATTTATATGGAATTTACAGTGTGGGAACAAGCTATTTGGCCAAACTTATCCATGCTAGTTTTTAAGTTCACTTGAGCCTGCCCTCATTTTAATTTTCAAACCACTCTATTTCCATTAAGGAATCTTTGTTTCTTTTGCTTGTATATTTATTGAACTACCAGGCCCACAACACCACCACCCACCTCAAAATGCCTCGGTTGTTTCCCTCAGCAGTGCCTGCTGTTAGTTGGTTCCATTTTTTCAGCACAGCATGTAAAATTCTCTCCATCAACTTTAACAGCCACCTTAAACCCATACCTCCCCGACTGTGCAACAAGTTCCTCAAAAAGAAAGAGCACATTGCATGCACAGTGGTTCAGCCAATAGAATTGAGTTCACAGTGCCAGAAAGCAGTGTTCAATCCTGACTTTGGATGTTACATGTGTGGAGTTTGCATGTTCTCCTTGTGACTGCATGGGTTTCCTTCAGGGGCTCTGGTTTCTTCCTACATCCCAAAGATAAATTGCCCCTACACTGTCGGTAGTTGTCAGAACCTGGTAGAGTGGCCTCAATTTGCTTCTATATTTATGGTCTTACGGTCTAATTGACAAAGAGAAATGCACTGGCTCACCATCTGAGAGACAGTGACCAGGAATTTCCTGGAAACATAGAGCCCACATTACACTTCACTACATCCTAGTTCTACCCTTCCCCAGCCTGAGTTCTTCCAGCAGCAAATTTCAACCACAGCCAGCTCTTGGTCAGCAAAGATCATGAGGAGCAAGTCCTACCAGGCATAAATGACACTGAAGAAGCTCCATCCACTGTTCTGTTTGGATCGCAGTATCTCCAATCTCATTGACATTAAAGCTGTCAATCAATTTTAAGGTTTGTGAATGCCTCTGATATTGATACAAACTAGAAAGCTAAAGACTTGAATGCACAACTTAAAAGACGCATGCTGCCTCCCGTCCCTGCGATTGTTCCTATCAACAGGAGTGAGTAAAATTGCTGGGCCTGTGCCAGCTCTTACCTGCTTAATGTTCAACAGGTAGCTTCCCTGGCACATGTTGATGTTCCAAGGAGGCCAACATCTAAACAGCACAGGGAAACTTCGAGTGAGCTCTCCACAGGAAGTTCAGGACTTCTACACACTTCCTGACGTAGTAGGGGAAAATACTGGCAGATCCATTCGGAGTTTCTGGCACTTCTTAAGAAAACCTGGGCAACTGTAATGCTCTTTTAATTTTCTTTTATTTAATATTGAGCACACCTCAATGTAATGTGTGACTTTTCATCTCCTATTTAGAAAGCCAATGAAATGTCCTAATTTGCATTCTATCTAATTCCTTCCAAGATTCTCTTAAATGAACAAATAACAGCCTAGCAACAGCCAGCCTAGGGAGCATATTGCAAATAATAGCATAACAACTTTAATTTATAAATATCCTCAAAAGAACAAAGTGTATTTGGGATTAGCTGTGCATCAAGTTATTAGAATGGATATTGGCAAGTCACTTAATTCTATCAGATAGATCATTAACACACTCTACTGTGCAACAAGATTTATCACTGGCTGTTCAGGCTCTAAACACAGCCTCCATCTCCTCTCATGTTAAAACTCTGAATATGTTATGCTTTTTTCTGGTGCTTTTCCCCATCAACAGTTTTGAAGGATTATATATTTTGAATCTGTCTTTTTATAAACATAGGTTAATCCTATAAATTATCCCAATTTTTTTTTCAGAAAGGAATGTTTCTCAGCAGTGGAAGTTCTCTGTAACCCGCAGGCTAAAACAAAATTTGTTCTCTGTGAGATAAAAACAGGTGAAAATGGGGCTGACATCAAACATCATTATACCTGTTCCCTTGACTAATGATTACAGTTAAAAGAACCAATATTGGGTTATGAATTTTCATTCTTTCCTGCAGTTCCTTCCAAATAGCTGGTGGGTTTATGTCCACCACATAATTGTTGACCATTTTTCCAGATTGGCCAATTAAGGCAGGGGTCCCTAACCTTTTTCGCAACGCGGACTGGTTCATTATTGACAATATTCTTGCAGACCGGACGACCGGGGGGGGGGGGGTGGGGGGCAGTGGGCGGGGGGTAGGTAGGGTTGCCAATGGACAAGAGTAGCAGTCAAATATGTTTGTTTACCCCCGAGAAAGACTACAATGACCATGAAGCCTTGCGCCGGCACCAGTGCGCATGCTTGTATGTGCCGATTTTTTTCTACAAATCGTTTTTGGCGATTCTGTTTGGGGGGCGGTGTTAATCACGATCGGAATATCGGTAATAAGTGGCTAATACACTCAATTTCCTTTCTAAAAGGGTTTATCTAATGAATTTAATATTAAACACACAGCACATATTTTCCTCGCATGAATATAACGATAAGTCAATTATCAGGGGAGGACAGGGGAGCTTGAAGTAAGTGTTGAACGAACTTCCAGTAGAAATGGTAGAGGCAGGTTCGATATTATCATTTAAAGTTAAGTTGGATAGGTACATGGACAGGAGAGGAATGGAGGGTTATGGGCTGAGTGCAGGTCGGTGGGACTAGGTGAGAGTAGCATTCAGCACGGACTAGAAAGGCAGAGATGGCCTGTTTCCATGCTTTAATTGTTATATGGTTATATGTCACTTATAAGTCAATAGCATTATAACATTTTAAGTAACATTTGGATATTAAACACACAGCACATATTTTCCCCGTATGAACATATAAAATCATTGCAACACACCAATATCGCTGAATCAGTGGGAGCCCTGGGCTTGTTTCCTTGCAACAAGACGGTGCCATCGTGGGGTGATGGGAGACAGTGATACTCGAAGGGGGTTCCTTATGTCCAGTCTATTCTGCAATTTAGTTTTCGTTGCATTCATTGCAGAGATACGTTGGAAATGGAAGCAACGTTTTCAGTGCTTTCGTGGCTATCTCCGGATATTTAGCCGTGACTTTGATCTAGAATGCCGGCAGAGATGTTATGTCAAACATACCTTTCAGCTCACCATCATTTGCAAGCTCGAGGAGTTGATCTCCTTCCAGCGCTGACATGGATGACGCGCAGGTAATGGCCTCGCGTGCGTTCGAGTTCAACAGTGGGTGTGACAGAGAATGAGGAATGGTGCAGCTCACTCATATCGCCAAATCATATCGTTTCCTCGCGGCCCGGTAGCACATGCTTTGCGGCCCGGTGGTTGGGGACTGCTGAATTAAGGAATGCGTAACAGTTTATTCATAATAAAGCAATCCACCACAGAATTTAGACACATTCATGAGGCACAAGCAATGTAAGAACTATGTGTGTCAATTATTCACTTTTTATAGATGTTCTCTGATATCTTCAACAAATCTGGTAGTGCAGAGAACCATTAGTCACATGACACAAGCCTTACTAAGGGACAGCAGCCCTAAATCCACAGTCGTTTTTTTCATTGTTATATATACCACAACTGGCATGATTCTTTTTGTAATGGCTTTGCTAAACCTCTGCAATATGGGGAATTTTTCTCCATCTCACCGCAGACTTCGGAATCATCACTTCTCCCATTTTCACTCTGTGAGCAGTCTGTGTTCGATCTCATCACTCAACCTGTCATTTCTGTTCAGAAGCATGGTGCAGGGATTCTCGCTGTTTTGGTGCTGCACCCTCTCCTCCTTTGTTCTCAGATGCTCACACTCTTCCAGTGAAGCAAATTGCAAGCCTGAAAAGCACTACATTTCTCTAGGGGGTAAGTTAAAACCTTCCAGGCCTTATACTGCCTTCAGCTGCTGTGGACCTTCGCTGATATTCCTAATCTATGTTTCAGAACAAAACAGTTATCTCTTCTACACATTTTTATGTGTCTTCTATTCTGTGAGCAGGTCCTTTATCCTAAAGCCTGTGGAACTGAGGATGACCAGGTCTTGTATCACTCAGGATAAAGGAAGGAAACATTTCTGTTCTGATGAAAGGCCATTGAGCTAAAATGTTAACTCTTCCCCTCTCCACCAATGCTGCTAAACCACCTGATTTTTAGAAACTTTCTTCCTTTTAACACGCGTTGCAGTCAGCTGATTGACTAAGTAGCTGATCCTCACCACAGCATTTTCCTCCCTTCCTTCCTCTACATTCATGGACCATGGGAGTGATATCCTCAACACATTTGTCAAGCCTCTGCCCCCTTCTCCTGTACCTGTTCATTCATTCCTCCTCCAGAACTATATTTTGTTTCTTTATAACTTCCATTTTCTCCTCTTTTTTTGCCCTTGCACCATTATTCTGTTCTTTTCCCACATATCTACTTCCCTTCACCTTATTTTTAATGCTTTTATTCCATCCGCTCATCCATTCCATGACACGCTCAGTGCTGTCATTTCCTTGACTTGGTATTTGCTGAAATTCTGTCAATTTCTGAAACATTTTCAAAATTTATTTGTTTAGAAGTACAGCATGGTAATAGGCCCTTCTAGCCAATGAGCCCAATTACACCCATATGACCAATTACACCACGAATCCGTATGTGGGAGAAAACCGGAACAGTCGTGGAAACCCACACAGTCACAGGAGGAACACACAAAATCCTACCGACAGTGGTGGGAATTGAACCCAGTGTTCCACTGATTCCTATGCTACCATGAGCTAAACTATTAACTCTCCACCATTGCTGCTAAACTACCCGATTTTTAATAACATTTTTCCTTTCAACATTATGTATGATTATGGTGCTGTCAGGTTTTGTTCCTGTTTCATAAGTAATTGTTTCAGTTTTTGCACGTACAGGATTTCAAAAGCACAAGGCTACTCCAGGTTTAAGCCCTTAATGCGGCAGATGTGAGGGCAGTGCTGAAAGAATGCTGCACAGTCTAAGGGCCTGCATTTCTGATCGGACACTAAACTAAATGCCTACTCTAACAAAGGTCTGAAAATAATGCCATGACATTAGTTCAAAGAAAAGCTGCCTCATCTCTGAAATGGCAGAGCTGAAAATCTGATCACGTGGCCATTTAGCTCAATATGGATCTCCCAGTGGCCACACATTTTAATTCCACATCCCATTCCCATTCTGACATATCTATCCACGGCCTCCTCTACTGTAAAGATAAAGCCACACTCAGGTTGGAGGAACAACACCTTATATTCCCTCTGGGTAGACTCCAACCTGATGGCATGAACATTGACTTCTCTAACTTCCGCTAATGCCCCACCTCCCCCTCGTACCCCATCCGTTCACCAGCAACGTTGACGTGTGTAGCTCATGGCCATGTCTCTTACATGAAAATAGGCTCTTTTTTCCCCTCCAAAAGGTTCAGCAATGCATTGAGACATACAGAGATCTTTGCTTCCCCTCTTATTAATATAAATGAAAAGAGATTCTAATATTTAGAGTAACATGTTAGAAGGTCAATCCCCTATGGTCTCACAAGACGCTGTGAGCATCAGGTTAACACCTATTATAAAGTGCAAAAGGATTTCTAGGTCATAAACACCTCTTTCAGTAGCTCGGGTATGGAGAATTTTAAATTTCTGTGGGTGCCCATTTTAATTTCAAATACATGATTTATATCTTCCAGAAACTGTCTGACCTGCAGCACAACTCCAGCATTTCCCACAGTACTTAGTCTGCCTTTACCATCCACTGCAATGCAGTTCGCAGCTTTCTTCAGCACTGTCTTTTACACCGTAACTTCATAAATGAAAAGTAGGAGAAGCAGGATATGTGTCTGAGATCATCCTATTAGAGAATGCTTAAGATGCAGCAACAAATCCCTGGGGGAAGTTAGCTCAGGTAGTAGAGCAGGGTACTTGTAAACTCTTTATTCTACTACCAGCACTGATGTCTGCTTAAGAATTCACTTCTAATTGAAATAGCCACCTAAATGATATTCAAGAATAAGTTTCAATGATTTATGGATTATCTAAAGAAACTGAGACAACCTATATTGAGGTTCATTCCATCTTACAAACTTAATTGTTAGGGTCTCTCACAGCTATCTGGACTATTCCTCTTCTCACCCTGTCTCTTGCAAAAACGCCATCCCCTTCTCGCAATTCCTCCGTCTCCGCCGCATCTGTTCTCAGGATGAGGCTTTTCATTCTAGGACGAGGGAGATGTCTTCATTTTTTAAAGAAAGGGGCTTTCCTTCCTCCACTATCAACTCTGCTCTTAAACGCATCTCCCCCATTTCACGTACATCTGCTCTCACTCCATCCTCCCACCACCCCACTAGGAATAGGGTTCCCCTGGTCCTCACCTACCACCCCACCAGCCTCCGGGTCCAACATATTATTCTCCGTAACTTCCGCCACCTCCAACGGGATCCCACCACTAAGCACATCTTTCCCTCCCCCCCCCTGCATTCCGCAGGGATCGCTCCCTACACAACTCCCTTGTCCATTCGTCCCCCCCATCCCTCCCCACTGATCTCCCTCCTGGCACTTATCCGTGTAAGCGGAACAAGTGCTACACATGCCCTTACACTTCCTCCCTTACCACCATTCAGGGCCCCAAACAGTCCTTCCAGGTGAGGCATCACTTCACCTGTGAGTCGACTGGGGTGATATACTGCGTCCGGCGCTCCCGATGTGGCCTTTTATATATTGGTGAGACCCGACGCAGACTGGGAGACCGCTTTGCTGAACATCTACGCTCTGTCCGCCAGAGAAAGCAGGATCTCCCAGTGGCCACACATTTTAATTCCACATCCCATTCCCATTCTGACATGTCTATCCACGGCCTCCTCTACTGTAAAGATGAAGCCACACTCAGGTTGGAGGAACCACACCTTATATTCCGTCTGGGTAGCCTCCAACCTGATGGCATGAACATTGACTTCTCTAACTTCCGCTAGGCCCCACCTCCCCCTCGTACCCCATCTGTTACTCATTTTTATGCACACATTCTTTCTCTCACTCTCCTTTTTCTCCCTCTGTCCCTCTGAATATACCTCTTGCCCATCCTCTGGGTCACCCCTCCCCCGTCTTTCTTCCCGGACCTCCTGTCCCATGATCCTCTCGTATCCCCTTTTGCCTATCACCTGTCCAGCTCTCGGCTCTATCCCTCCCCCTCCTGTCTTCTCCTATCATTTTGCATCTCCCCCTCCCCCTCCAGCTTTCAAATCCCTTACTCACTCTTCCTTCAGTTAGTCCTGACGAAGGGTCTCGGCCTGAAACGTCGACTGCACCTCTTCCTATAGATGCTGCTTGGCCTGCTGCATTCACCAGCAACTTTGATGTGTGTTGCTTGAATTTCCAGCATCTGCAGAATTCCTGTTGTTTGTGTTAGGGTACCTACTTGCTTTACTGATTTAATGAGCCCCAGCAGACACAATCCCCTTCCTGTACTCCCACTTTCAGCACATTAGAAACTGGAATGCAATTTGTTTCCGAGACATCATGTTCGCATCTGTGGGCTTGAAAAGGAGTATGAGGACCCAAGGTTAGCCGCTTTTCTAAACCAATAGATTTGAAGAGTTTGGTAAGACGAAACACAATATAAACCTGACTGTACAGAAACTGCTGTGGTGGTTTAAGTAAAAAGAGTACAATATTCAAGAGTATTCAATAACTATTCAAGAGTACAATTGCAAGATAGCCAGTATGCAAGACTGGCAGGTGATTTTCATAATACTTGATTTGTCATATATGAAAACTCACATTAATTCAGCAAAATGTACATAATATGCACAACCAAGTTATGAGCCCTCATAACCATATTGGTGCATAAAACCCATTCATGCTAAGGATAATATAAAAGAAAAGATAAAGCTGTGAATCCATTTAAGTCCTGACTATAGCTTCTGTTAAACACGTTGATTTTAATGTCAGTTACAACATGAATTGATAATATATAAGTTACAGATTTATGTTTCTAAATAACTCTGTTGAAGATAAACTATTTTTGTACATTTTTGATAATAGAATAATGGCTGCATATATAATTACCTGCAGGTCTGTTAAATTTAACTTGTTTGCATTTTAATGCTACAGGAGCCTTTATTTAATAAAAGTTTCATTACTTACATACTGCTGTCACTGCATATTTCTTGAAATCATTTTTATTTTATCATGCTACATATTACTACCATGTAAAATGTATTCCGATTAAAATGGTTTTTTAAAACCTCCAAGTACTAACATACATAATACTGTCGTTAGTGGTAAAATGAGAACATCTATATGCAAATTAAGGATGATTTACACAATTAATCAATGTTAAATCTAATGGAGCCATAAATATACAATTATACCTGCATGAAGTTTAAACAACGTATTGTGGTAATTTGTATATAGAAAAAAAATTAACCTAGTTCTTTTGCAGTGTTACGAGAATACACATAAAATTAAGATGTTTGCTGGCCTGGGCTAGCATCGGTGGCATCAGCAGTTGGTCTGCCACCTGCCCTCAGGGGAAGGAGAGATAAGGAACAATGGAGCAGTGTCTGGAGATGTGTAATGAAGGGATGTGGGAGAGAGAGCTGTCTGGAGCGGCTCCCCCCTTTGAACCCTGAACTGTTTGAAGTGATGGACAGGCGATACCCCAGCAGGGGGATAAAAAGGGACAGGTTCGCTAAGACAGACACACGCCACCCGAGGTAACGAGACCCTGGAAGCGGTGCGCCTCTCACGAGTGGGTGAGAAGTGCCAGAGAACGACAAGGGTGAAAAGGTACGATCAGCGGGAACCCGGTGTGTGTCCGCCCTTGCCTGGGTGCCGGGTTCACTGCAGAGGATCGACCGCATCTGGAGGAGGGGTCACAGTCGGTGACCTCAGGTGACATCACCAAGGACCCGCCCAAAAGTTGCTTGTGAGCCATCCCGCTGGTCTGTGAGTGAAGCTGTGCTGAATGATGAGTTGTTCCTGTTCTATGTCTCTCTTCCCCCACCTTGTCCATCGCCATGGCAACGATTACTGTGAACTGAACTACTAACTGGACTGAACTTTGAGTCATCTTGAAATTGGTCATTTACCCCTAGACAACGATAGAGCTTGATTGCTGCTGTTATCTTAATTCTGTGCACATGTGCGTTTATCATCGCTGAACTGTTGCATTTATTATCCTTTCGATTAATGTGTTGCTTGTTTCTTTAATAAAACTTTCTTAGTTCTAGTACTCCAGACTCCAACTGAGTGATCCATTTCTGCTGGTTTGGCAACCCAGTTACGGGGTACGTAACATAAGTGGGGTTCTCGTCCGCGATTTTGAACGCTAAATTTGGGACGGAGTAAATTGATTGGGTTAAAATTCCCGAAAGAAAGAAAAGACAAACAGCAGAAATGGAGGTTGAGGAATTTATAAAGGCGCCGACCTTGGAGGCATTAGAGGATGCCAGGAAATCGGAATTGATAGCTGTGGCCAAACGGGTGAATCTTGCTAAGGTGAAGTCGACAATGAGGAGAGAGGAGATACACAGAGCTATTGTAGAGCACTATGTATCTAAAGGTGTGTTTCCCCAAGGTGAGCTGGGGGTGGTGTCTATTGAAAAACCTGCTGGAGACGCGGTACAGGTACAGCTTGAAAAACTGAGACTCGAGCACGAGTTCCGGGTACGGCAGTTAGAACACGAAGAGAAGCAGTTAGAAAGGCAGGAGAGAGAGTTAGAAAGGCGGGAGAAAGAGAGAGAGTTAGAAAGGCGGGAGAAAGAGAGAGAGTTAGAAAGGCGGGAGAAAGAGAGAGAGTTAGAAAGGTGAGAGAGAGAGAAAGAGGTAGAAAGGCAAGAGAGAGAAAGACAGTTGGAGAGAGAGGAGAAACAGAGGGAAAGGGAATTTGAGCTGGAGAAGTTAAAGATAAGGGCCGAGCAGGGGCTCGTGCCGAACCAAGGTGGAGGGTTCCGGGCGACCCAGGAGGTTAGGCTGGTTCCCCCATTTGATGATACCGATGTGGATCGGTACTTTCTCCACTTCGAAAAGGTGGCTATAAGTCAGGAATGGCCGAGGGATAAGTGGGTTGTTTTACTTCAGAGTGTACTGAAAGGGAAGGCCCAACAAGCTTACTCCGCTTTATCCGCGGAAGATGCCCAGAAGTATGAGGTGGTGAAGGAGGCCATCCTCAGGATTTATGAGTTGGTCCCGGAGGCATACCGGCAGAGGTTCCGGAATGCGAGGAAGCGGTGGGACCGCACGTATTTGGAGTTTGCTCGTGAGATGCAAACATATTGTGAGCGTTGGTGCGCCTCGAAAGGGGTAGAGGGGGATTATGACAGACTGCTGCAACTGATTCTGATTGAGCAGTTTAAAGGTTGTGTCCCTGAGGGTATGAGACCCTACCTCGATGAGAAAGAGGCAGCCACGTTAGCCGCAACTGCTAAGTTAGCGGATGAGTATGCGTTGACGCATAAAATGAAGGTTGCCCCGAGTAAAGGCTACCAGAAGGGTAGTCAGGACGGCGGGGAGAGTCCACCGGAAAAGTCAGAAAGTAAGCCGGGGACTAGTGAAAAGGATAAGGTAGACCGGGAGCAGTCTGGTAGGAAGTCTCCTGGGGTCGTCTGTTATAATTGTGGGAAAGTCGGACACTTTGCGTCCAGGTGCTTTGCCCCAAGGAAGGAGACGGGGAAAGGAAAAGCGGAAATTTTGAATGGCTGTATCGAGCTGTTAAGCGAACCGCTAAGGAAGGACAGGTCTGAAAAAGTCCAGGAAGGGCGCGAGAGGTTTATCTCGGCCGGACTGGTGTCAGTGAAGGAGAGGTTAAAACCAGTTCCAGTGCGGATCTGGAGAGACACGGGAGCGTGTCAGTCACTAATACTGAAGAGTGTATTAGAGTTTAGCTCAGAGACCCAGACTGGGGAGGTAGAGGTCAAAGGTGTTGGGGAAGGGACAGAGTCAGTCCCTTTGCACCAGATAACTTACAGAGCAACCTGGTCTCTGGACTAGTCACGATCGGGGTGAGGTCCGAATTACCGATGAAAGACGTGGAAGTCTTGCTCGCTAATGACATCGCCGGAGGAATCGTGTTCCCAGTCGTGAGATTGACGGGTCAGCCTGCCAGCATGGAGGCCCCGCCCGCGATGGTGAATTTGGCTGAAACATTTCTGCCAACCTTGTATGAGACAGGGTGTAGTGAGATAAGAGGTAGTGAGGGAGCTGGGACGGACGTAGCAGTAGCCAGGAAAGAATTTGTGCAGACGCAGGAGCGAGACGAGGGGCTGATGGTTTTTGCCGAGACCGCTCTCTCTGACACAGCCTTGACAAGCTATTGTGCGGAGGAGGAAGTGCTAAGGAAGAAAGGGAAATCAAGTACAGTACCCACAGATGAGGAATGGGGGGTGGTGCAAAAGAGTTATGGGGATGAGGTTTTTAACATGGCCCACGAGGTACCCCCCGGTGGACATTTTGCGGTGCTGGAGGAAACAGTTGGTGGAATCATGAAAGAGATTTACCGGCTGCCCAGGGGGAAAAATGTTATTGATCATGACCGACGCGAACTGAGACGGTCACCGGTTTTTGATATGCTAACAAACCTGGTCGGTGTTAGCGTGGAAATCAATGAAGCTAGGGGCCCCCTGCTAAGAGGAAAAAACCATTTTGAAAAGATTAGGATGGGATCGGTCAGATGGGAGAAGGCTATTGTTTTGGCCAGGTCTACTGATAAGGTCTCTCCCTTAATCCCCGAAGGAGTAATTAAACGACTCGCACCCATGTGTTTGATTGTCCCGAGGAAATGCAAAGAACTGGGACGTTGGGTGATTGTGGTTACAATAGGGCGGCCAAGTAAACAACACCCATATTTTTTGAGTAATTCAGTGACTAAAGGGCTGATGAACACAGAGGTGTGTATTGGCAATTTAACACGGCTGTCTGAAGCCAGCTTGATAGTGAACCTTGAAAAAAATGAATTCGGCCACACGAAGGTCACTTACCTGGGAATTGTGGTGACACAGGGGCAGCTGGCAGCGATGCAAGCTACAGTGCAGGCTATCGCTGACCTCCCAACCCCGATAGACAAGAGGGCCCTCAGAAGGCTTTTGGAGATGGTGGGGTACTGCAGGAAGTTTTGCAATAACTCTGCGGTCAATACCCGTCCCCCTCCTACTAAGCCCTTGCGAGAGAAAATTGAGTCGGAATGGGACGACCCTTGTTATTGTGGTCCGGGACAAAACCAAATGAGAGGTTACATTGGTCGCAATTCATCAGTGTTTTTGGCCACTATAAAGTTTGCTGAGTTGGAGCCTGGTCTAAGGGATTATTAATAACACGTGTAAGAGGAACAGAAAATGTGATGACTGTCTGTCAAGGTGTTGACAGCTTCAAATTCTTTGTATTAGCCAAATAACTGATAAAGATGCATATTTGTGTGTGTATCCGATAATGTAGTCATGTTTGTAATTTTTACCTCCCGGTAAAAATCCTTAAAGGGGGGAAGTGTTACGAGAATACACATAAAATTAAGATGTTTGCTGGCCTGGGCTAGCATCGGTGGCATCAGCAGTTGGTCTGCCACCTGCCCTCAGGGGAAGGAGAGATAAGGAACAATGGAGCAGCGTCTGGAGATGTGTAATGAAGGGATGTGGGAGAGAGAGCTGTCTGGAGCGGCTCCCCCCTTTGAACCCTGAACTGTTTGAAGTGATGGACAGGCGATACCCCAGCAGGGGGATAAAAAGGGACAGGTTCGCTAAGACAGACACACGCCACCCGAGGTAACGAGACCCTGGAAGCGGTGCGCCTCTCACGAGTGGGTGAGAAGTGCCAGAGAACGACAAGGGTGAAAAGGTACGATCAGCGGGAACCCGGTGTGTGTCCGCCCTTGCCTGGGTGCCGGGTTCACTGCAGAGGATCGACCGCATCTGGAGGAGGGGTCACAGTCGGTGACCTCAGGTGACATCACCAAGGACCCGCCCAAAAGTTGCTTGTGAGCCATCCCGCTGGTCTGTGAGTGAAGCTGTGCTGAATGATGAGTTGTTCCTGTTCTATGTCTCTCTTCCCCCACCTTGTCCATCGCCATGGCAACGATTACTGCGAACTGAACTACTAACTGGACTGAACTTTGAGTCATCTTGAAATTGGTCATTTACCCCTAGACAACGATAGAGCTTGATTGCTGCTGTTATCTTAATTCTGTGCACATGTGCGTTTATCATCGCTGAACTGTTGCATTTATTATCCTTTCGATTAATGTGTTGCTTGTTTCTTTAATAAAACTTTCTTAGTTCTAGTACTCCAGACTCCAACTGAGTGATCCATTTCTGCTGGTTTGGCAACCCAGTTACGGGGTACGTAACAGCAGTAAATAGATCTTTCAAATATGTGAAAGATAATGATTTCTGTGATGGAAACAATATTTTGTAATTAGTACAATGTTCATGCCTTCTGTAAGATGAATTGCTTGCCTTATCTATACATCATTCCCCATAACATAATAAATAAATTCTCCAAATTGCACAAGGTTGAGTAACACTTTTGAGTCTTGTAAATCTTTGATGTAAATTTTGTTTGAAAATATAAATGTTTCCTCATTGTTCTGTTTTATTTATTTTGTCATTTCCAGTCCTACATTTTTGATCTTTGATTAAATATTAACACATCATGTCATACAAGGCTGAAAGATTATTAGCTTAAATTTGTTCATCCTAATATCAGCTGTATAACTGTAAACTGTAAACCTGAAAGAGCTTTGATTACAACAGATCATATCGTTGTTAAAATACATCACCTGGGGAATCTCTGAAAGACGTTTCCATGTTAACAATTTTGAGAGAAAGAAGAATCGCAGGTATCTTATTTTCATACATAAACCAGTTTGCCAGCACAATTGCAATCTAGTTACTGGAAGGAGTGAGAGATGCTCAGGGGAAAAGCCTGACTTGCTGCCACTTAGCCTGGAATCCATTACCTGTGGCAAGAAAGCTTGTAGAAACCTTATAGTAAGTTACGTAATAGCCTGGAAATTGTAATAGCGTTAATGTCAACCCATCGTTACTTTTGGGTAGAACTCACAGCAGCTCATGAACAGTACATATTTCAAGGTACCACCAATTCCCACGTAGAAAGCAAAGTGTTCAATTTGATGTCAGGAAGAGGAGGTTTGCATTTCGCAAACTGCCTTCTCTTAAGCATTTTGATGCTCCACCACTGAGCTCTGTGGTGAGTCCAAGAGGCTGAATGAACAGATATCTGATCGCCAGCTCATTTTGTACAAAAGTCAGAGGTGAGGTGAGCTGTAAACAGATAGCAGCCAGCCATTCCTACTGAACAGCCAGCCGTAAGCCAGCTCCATTTGGTTACAAATAACCATGACCTCATCATTCAACTGGTGAGTATAAAATGAGATATTGAAACTCTGATATGAACACGCGCTGTTTCAACCTGTTTTTTTATGTCCTTGATCTAAAATAGGGTGGAACCTGCCATTTCTTGGTACCATTTATTGACTGTTATTGAGAAGTTTATCTGTAAGTTCACAGAGTGAGAAAGAGACAGGTCATTATCCACATTAGTAGTTATAGTGCAACCACTAGAGTTAAGTATAATGTTCTGTCAAAATGGAGAATGCGTGTCTGTGACTTTTTTAATGTGTGGAGGTTAATGCACAGGGAGCCACCACATGACCCATGACCGATTGGGGGGCACGGTGTGCAAGATGACTGGTGACTCTTCACTGTTGCAGCCTTCACCACCTTCACTGGTGTAATGATTGGTTATCATCTTCCACCGGCTCCAGTACTGAGCTCTTGCTTGGATTGCTCACTGCCCATAACCTCCCCCTTGACTTGATCTAGAACACAAGAGAAGGAATGTGATGCTGAGGCTTTATAAGGCACTGCTGAGGCCTCACGAGTATTGTGCATAGTTTTGGGCTCCTCATCTTAGAAGAGATGTGTTGGCTTTGGAGAGGGTCCAGAGGACTGATCATTTCAGGAATGATAGGGTTATCACACGAGGAAAGTTTGATGGCTCTGGGTCTGTACTCACTGAAATTTAGAAGGATGAGGGGGGACCTCATTGAAACCTTTCGGATGTTGAAAGGAATAGACAGAGTAGATGTGGAAAGGATGTTTCACATGGTGGGAGAGTCTAGGACAAGAGGGCACAGCCTCAGGATAGAGGGGTGTTCATTCAAAACAGAGATATGGAGAAATTTCTTTAGCCAGAGGGTAGTGAATTTGTGGAATTTGTTGCCACATGTATCTGTGGAGGTCAGCCAGGTCGTTGGGTGTATTTAAGGCAGAGATTGATAGGTTTTTGATTGAACATGACATCAAAGGTTACGGGGAGATGTCCGGGAAATGGGGTTGAAGAGGAGAAAAAAAGGATCAATCATGATTGAATGATGGAGTAGACTCGATGAGCCAAATGGCCTAATTCTGCTCCTATGTCTTCTAACTTTATTGCCATGGGTGACCCTACTAGGAGCTAGGCTCCAGATGGCATTGCCTTCGGTATCTCAGGAACACATAAGCCTCTCCACCACGACAAGGTGACGATCCTCGAAGGACTGCAAGTGTTACAGAAGCCCAAGATTCTACAAAACGGTGAGTGCCTAATGGACCATTAATTTTACCTTAATGGTAGCAGACAGGAAAAACAGAGAGGGAGTCATACAATTTGTAGAACTGTTCATCATTGACAGGAAAAACAGAGGAGTGTTGCAATTTGTAGAACTGCTCCTCATAGCTTCAGTGACCCATATTCAATCATAACTTCCAGTCATCACATGTTTGTTTGTATGTTTTCCCTGTGAACTTGTGGGTTTCCTTCGGGTGCTGAGGTTTTCCCACACATCCCTTAGATGTATAGATTGGAAAATTAATTGGCTACTATAAATTGCCCCAATTATTGTGTTAATGGGTTAATCTACACTGGGGAGAATCAGGGGAAGCTATTGGGAAACAAGAAGAATAAAATTGGAATGAGTGTAATTGGGTTAATGGTTGGTATGTGATACTATGCCTCTATGACCAGAACCAAGTCAATAAAGGCAAGAAGTCATTTAAAGCAAGTTTTGTGATTTATAGATTTGGATAAATATTGCAAGTGAACGAGATCCATTGTGTCCATGGGAAATTATCCAAAAAAGTCCTTTCAAACGAGTGACAATAGACACGACTTTAAGTGAAACAGTGCCCATTGGACTCTAAATATAATGGACATCACCCAAAATTATTCATTGATCAGAATCACATCATCTCCCCAAAATTAGTCTAAAGATGCATGAGCTGAATGGAGTTTTCCAAGTGTTGGATCTCCATTCAGCATTGGCTTTCAGTAAAGCATTTCTTTAAAATTAAAAGACAGCTTGATTAAGCTTGGACTTTTGGATCTGTGATGACTTGCAGCTGAAACCACTTGTAGATACCTGAGTTATTTGCAGATTTACTTTACTGCAGAGTACAGCTTGGACACAGATGTCCATGATGAGAGATTACAAGAATGAATGAATGCACTCAGCTGTCTCAATTAACAGTAATTGAACTGTTCTCAAATGTTCTTTGTACAGCTACTTCATTAGGAACAGATGTAGATCTGGAGATCATAACCACAATCATATGTAATAGGAAATGATCTGACAGCTTCCACTGAGACATCTGGATCCATCATAGTGCAATAGAAAGCTACTTCATTACTTCTGATTAAGACAAATGAGTGAGTTTGGAAAAATCTGCATTGATTATCTCCAGTTAATGAGTATTTGTCTTCAAGACTTTTAGCTTTAGGAAACCTTATAAAAAGTTGTTTATTTGGATTCAACATTTTTTTTAGAATGAACAGTTATGATAAAATTGGATTCAAGATTATTTATTCTGTTTTCATGTATTCCATTAGTTGCACGAATGAGTCTACAATATATATTGGATTATGTATCATTATAACAAGAGTCTTCACATCCTGAAAACTGGAACAATAAACAAGATGCTGGAGAAACTGAGAGGGCCAGGCAGCATATGTGGTGGAAATAGAATGCATTTACCTCAGCAGATACTGTCGGGTCTGTTGAGTTCCACTAGTATCAAGATATTTGCACTGGAAAGAAATATTCCAAACTACATAACTACAAGTCAACGCTGAACTTCTCTCCTCAGGCCACTTATGGCAATTATTGTCTTTGAATTCATGTCAAATGGAAACCTTCCCAAAGTAAATAGATTTTATCTCACCTGTGGGCATTGAATCATTACCTCACAAAGAACTAAGCCTGCTGGGTGCGTCTGAACTTTAGTGTCCAGGGATGATGGGGTAGAACTCAAAGAAATATTGTCTATCTTCAAACATAAAACTAATCCTGTGTTGGTGGCTTGGTAGCAGAACAGTTAGCATAATGCTTTACAGTGCCAGCAATCCGGAGTTGGGGTTCAATTCCCACCACTGTCTATAAGGAGTTTGTGTGTTCTCCCCATAACTCCATGGGGTTCCTCCATGTGCTATGGTTTCCTCCCACATTCCAAAACACAAGGTTTATGGTCATTAAGCTGTGGGCATGCTATGTTGGCGCAGGAAGAAAGGCAATACTTACAAGCTGCCCCCTGCACATATTTGGATTGTGTTAGCCATTGATGCATTTCACTGTTTGTTTCAATGTACCTGTGACAAATAAAGCTAATCTTCAGTCTTTAATCGTGCTTGTTTGTTAAGTGGTCTTCTGCAAACAAGGCTTGGGAATTTTTTCCCCAGTGTTAATTGAAATACTGTACAAACAATTAAAAACAATTTAACCCATTTAATTGTTTTTAAATTAGAAATCTAGAACTTGGGCATTGCATGATTCAACAATTGCAATGGCATAGGTAGAATAGATACTATTTCAGAATGAGTGTAAATTTTGTCTAACGGGATTGATTATTCTGCTGAAATGCCTGTGGCTCTTATTATATTGTTCTGTGCATTGATTTTTCATCTGATCCATTAGTACTTCTGAATACTGTGCAATGCTGGGATTACTAGGCATGATTGGCTATCTAAAATCTTGTATTTTGCATGTCCATAAAAGGGCTTTGTATTGATTATACTGTAATGTATTTACACCAAAGCCTTTAACCAAACTTTTTTGGTACACATGCACTAAATAATGTGAAAACTTATGAGGGTTTTACAAAAACAACGCCAGCAACATTTTTTTAGTACTGGGGTAAGGAACAAATATTAAGGAAAAAACAAAATAAAGTGTTGAAAATATAGAATAGGTATACCTGTATTTGAAAGCTAAGCAAATTAGTTAAAAAGTTTGGAACTTACTTCTGATATAATACAAAACACTCCCAACACAAAACATTATTTAAGCTTTCCTTTCCCTTTCAAACACATGGACATGTTGTCTTTCCAATATTGTCTGTTTTAATTTCTGATGTTTTTGTCTTAACATTAAAAGTAAAATTGTTTCAGGATTCCATTCATTATAATATTAAACAATATAACATTTTATATTTAAGAATGTTATTGCTCAATAAGTTCAATATATATTAAAATGTATCATTTTGATATGCACACAATGTCAGTGATTTAATGGAATACTTTTCTACTTTAAATTTTCCTCCCCATATCTCTAATTCTGATAGCATCTTCACCTCCAACAATGCTAATATAAGTCACCTGTGGCACTGTTTATTTTGAACCCATGTCCAGTGGGAAAAGGGGCTTAGATAAATAAAGCTCAACTCACATTAAATCATTGCTAGTCATCAGTGAGAGGAGACTCACCTCACCTCTTGTTGATTTTAAACCCTACCCCTCAAGGATAAAAGGAAGAGAACAAACGGGTGCGTTTGAGTTCACACCAGTTAAAATAAAATCCTCTGCAATATTCATTATTAATAAAAATGCTTTTGTCCATTATTACTTTCAAGATTAATTCTGTTGTCTCCACAGGCAGTTATTCAGTTACTTTTTTTCCTTTGAAGAGGTTTAAATGTCTATACTTCTTTGTGTAATTGTCTCCTAATTTTTATACTTAGCAATTATGTGGATTTGATCTTAATCTTTATTATGCCCAGGCACAATATTAAAAAGTACAATCATCGAGATGCAGTAGCAATTGAAATTTTAACTTACAGCATAATGAACCCCTACAAAATTAAACTTAACATAGAGTTAATAAAGAAAATGTGACAATGAAAATTTGAGAAGTGCATCAATGAATACTGCCTATCCGCTCTATCATTTTAGTTCTTCACAAGTCACTCTCAGGATATCAATTTTCAGGATATTGCAAAGATGTTGCCTAGATTAGAGGGTGTACCTTAGGAGAATAGGTTGAGTGTACTTGGCCTTTTCTCCTTGGAGAGACGGAGGATGAGAGGTGACCTGATAGAGGTGTATAAGATGATGAGGGGCATTGTTCGTGTGGATAGCTAGAGGCTTTTTCCCAGGGCTGAAATGGTTAACACGAGGGGGCATAGTTTTAAGGTGCTTGCAAATAGATACCCAGGGGATGTCAGGGGTAAGAGAGCGGTGGGTGCGTGGAATGCATTGCTGGCGGTGGTGGAGGAAGCAGATACAACAGGGTCTTTTAAGAGCCTCTTAGATAGGTACATGCAGCTTAGAGAAATAGACGGCTATGCGGTAGAGAAATTCTAGGCCTAGAAATTCATTGTGGGCCGAAGCACCTGTAATGTGCTGTAAATTTCTATGTTCTATGATAAGATATCCTGCGGACTATTCCAAGATCCAAGATTGTTTAATGTCATTTCCAGAACGCAAGTGTAAAGGTGAACAAAATAATTGTTATTCTGCACAAACAAAACATAATAAAGAGTGCAAAAAATAATAATTTTTAAAAAACCATAATAATAATAAATATAAATGCATAAGACCTAGGTGTTTTCTTTCATTGCGAAGCATTCCAAACTTTGTTGTGCAGGCATCCATGCCAAACTATCCTCATCAAACTCAAGGATTTCTTTACCTATTTGCTTTCCAACCCGTTTTCAGAAATACAAATGAAAATGCAGCTGATGCAGAGGAATCCAGTGATATGTGTCTGTTGGCTGAATAGATTGCTTTCAACATTGGAAGCTTTTGTTTTTCCCTCTACCTTTAACTCTCTTCTGTGTTACCATCATTTACACTAATGTCCATTCATCCATTAAGCTTGCTCATCAACAAAGTCCCATGTGTCAGTATTAAAGTCTTTGCCTTTGTTTCCGCGCTCCTGCATAGCCTTGGTCTATTTATTTATAGCATCCTCTAGCTTCAAACATTCTTTTATCTCTCTAGTCCCTGATCCCACAATTGGTGGCTCTGTTTTCAACTAAATTTTTTTCTGTCTAAGTTTCTCCATCTTATTCGTTTGTGCTTTGAGACACTGCTTAAAATCTTTCTCAATCAATCTGTCTTAATTGGTTATAATGTCTTGTAGGAATCCATTTAACAGCATCTGCAGGTATTTAAATGTGCTCTTGCACAGTCAGGTTCTAGCACTTTTTTATACAACAGGCTGTTGAAGGTTTAAGATGGTAATGCCACAGCAAGGAAAATTGGTTCTCTTCAACCTGAGTGAACTGGCAAAGATGTGCGCATCTTTTATTTTCAGAGAGAATTATAACATTAATGCCTCTAAGACTGAGGAGAAAGTGTAAATTAGAATGAGTGAATGCATATCATTCAGGGTCAGAGAATGAAATTAAAAAGAGAAAGAAGACATAAATAAAATAACATTTCCAAACATTACAGCTTGAAGATTGTGACTCCCTGTGTGAAACAATTAATGAGTGATAAGAATCGAAGAAAAAAATAAAGTTGTTAGAAAATAAATACAACTTGTGATTTTATTCCTGTCTTATAGGCATCCGTTAGTCCTATAAGACCATGGATTTGCAACTTGGAAGGTTTCCAGGGTGCAGGCCTGGGCAAGGTTGTATGGAAGACCAGCAGTTGCCCATGCTGCAAGTCTCCCCTCTCCATGCCACCGATGTTGTCCAAGGGAAGGGCACTAGGACCCATACAGCTTGGCACCGGTGTCGTCGCAGAGCAATGTGTGGTTAAGCGCCTTACTCAAGGACACACGCGCTGCCTCAGCCAAGGCTCGAACTAGTGACCTTCAGATCACTAGACTGACACCTTAACCACTTGGCCACGTGCCAACACACGTGGCACTGTCGACTTATTTTACATGTATTCCTGTCTATTATTCAAATAAAACAGCTTCATGACATCCTGTGTATTTCCATGGTAAACCAGATAGTTCGATGCCAACTTTGTGAAGCTCATTGCACAGAAATGCATATCATACAGCTGTGATTAATACAATATTTTCATTGCCTGAAGTTAGAATACCACTGACCCATAAACAAATACAGCCTTACAATTATTTGGCAGTGACTTATGAGCCATAACCTCAGTCTATGATATTAGTTGATAATTTTCCTCCACATAAATTTGTTCTTTTTCTCATTATTTATACTGCTATATCTTCCATTTCAATCATAAACTGTAATTCATAGAGGGACAAGTGCATTTGGTCACCAGGACTGTATGGATCCCACCTTTGATACATGTGCCTTTAGGCATCATTAACTTAATGTACTGAGTTGCATTCAGTAGTAAGTGATCGCTTCTATACCCATTTATTACCATTTGTCCAAGATGCATTTCCCTAGCAAAAGTGTCAATATCCATGACATGCACCATAATAAAAATTGAGAATGACACACGTAAAACAACTACGGAAGGAACAGACAGAGGAAAGATAATTCTGAGCAGATTAGAATGAAACTATGGAAGACAGATGGGGAAAATGAATGTTGACTGTTACGTACCCCGTAACTGGGTTGCCAAACCAGCAGAAATGGATCACTCAGTTGGAGTCTGGATTACTAGAACTAAGAAAGTTTTATTAAAGAAACAAGCAACACAGTACTCTAATCAAAAGGATAATAAATGCAACAGTTCAGCAATGATAAACACACATGTACACAGAATTAAGATAACAGGATCAATCAAGCTCTATCGTTGTCTAGGGGTAAATGACCAGTTTCAAAGTGGCGCAAAGTTCAGTTCAATTGAATTCAGTTCAGTTCGCAGTAATCACTGCCATGGGAGATGGACAGTGTGGGGGAAGGAGAGAGAGAGCAAAACGAATGAATATTCAAACGGCTTCCACACAGACCTTCGATATTCTTCGCAGTCAGCTTTCGGGCGAGCCCTTTGTGATGTCTTCTGAGGTCACCAACCGTGACCCCTCCGTTTCAGATTCGATTGTTTCTCTGCGGTGAACCTGGCACCCAGGCAAGGGCGGACACACACCAGGTTCCCGCTGATCGTGCCTTTTCACCCTGTGTGTCTATGGCTTGGTCCCGTGACCACCCTTCCAAAACTTCCCACCGACTTGTGGGAGACGCACCGCTTCCAGGGTCACGTTACCTCGGGGTGTCGTGTGTGTCTTGCCTTAGCGAACCTGTCCCTTTTTATCCCCCTGCTGGGGTATCGCCTGTCCATCACTTCAAACAGTTCAGGGTTCAAAGGGGGAGCCGATCCTGACAGCTCTCCTTCCGTTAAACTCTCCCGTCCCTTCATTAACATCTCCAAATGCTGCTCCATTGTTTTCCTTATCTCTCTTTCTCCTGAAGACAGGTGGCAGACCAACTGCTGATCCCACTGGTGCCAGCACAGGACAGCTAACATCTTAATCTATGTGTATTCTCGTCACATGACAAATAGATGGAAATGCAAATAAAAGAAATAATTGCAACAGGAATATTAAAAATAAGAAGCATGAATGTGCCATCTGACCCTGCTGCATCATTTCATGCTGATCTTTTAGCTCAATATGTATTACCTCCATATCTCTCATTCCCTCAGTTTGCAGAAACCTATCAACCTCTGTTCTGAATTCACACTCATTCGAGGTGGAGAAATCCCCAGTCTCTGCATGAAAAAATCTTCTCCTCAGTTCAGTCCTAACCGGCATCTCACTTACTCTGAGATTGTGGTAGCTGCCAAAAGAGATAAACATCTTGATAAACCTGGCAACTTGTCTCCCCTTGTTAAAGCAGAAGTAGCTAGTTTCAGTGTTATCTTTGACTTAGATTTGAATTTTAAATCCCACATAAAGAAAGTGACCAGAGCAGCATTTCAACGCAAGAAAGGGAGGTCCATAATGATGCTCAGAAACCAACACACGGCTTTATAATGAATAGACTAGATTATTGCAGTGCACTTTTTAATGGCCTTCCAAACCAATCTCGCAGCAATGTTCTGCACTAAAAGTTCAGAATGCTACTGCTAGACTATTAATGAATACCAGAACGAAAGAGCATATCACCCCTGTCCCATCTACTCTACATTGGTATCCTGTATCTTTCAGAATTGATCTTAAAGTCCTCTTATTTGTTTTTAAAGCTCTAAATGGTCTGGAATCAGAGTACATCACAGAACAGAATCGTTTTCATTTTACAATCCTGTTTGAGCTCCCAGGTCTTCTTCTGCTAGTCTCTTAGATTTAAACAATCGCCCTCAAAAGTAAGTTGGTAGGTCGTCTTTTTTGAACTGCACTCCCAAACTATGGAGCTCAATACCTGAAACTATAAAGGATGCAGATTCAGTTAAAACTTATAAATGCCAGCTCAAAACCTATTTATTTATTCTTGCTTTTAACTAACATATTTTCATGTTTGCATTTTAGCCCATTGTACAGCACTTTGAACTGTGTTGTTTGTATGAAAAATGCTCTGTTGGTAAGTTATTATAATTGGCTCTGGCTCCACAGCCAAGAGAAACATTCTCCTTACATTCAGAAACCTTCCATTCTTGGAACCAGTCTAATAGAGATTTGCTACAGATACTTTTTTATGTAAGCAAACCAAGACTGTACACTGTACTCCAGATGCTGTCTCACCAAGGCCCAATATAATAAACCCAGTGGTTCCTTACCACAATATCCATATTCCTCTTGAAATAAAGACCAACATAGCTTTTGCTTTCCAAATTGCTTTATGATCTGTATAATATTTCAGTGACTTGTATACATCCATACTCCTTTGAGTACCAATGTTATCCACTTGCTCACCATTAAAAACACTCTACTCTTATTTTTACACCAAAGTAAAATAACTTCACGTTTTCCACATTATCTGCCATGTTCTTACCCATTCACTTGCTTGTTCATATGACTCTTTACATCCACCTCCCTGCTCATATTCCCACTGCCTTCTGTCATTAACAAATTCAGAAATACAATATTTAGTTTCCTCTATCAAATCACTGATATATTACATGAATAGCTGGATTGCAAGTACCAATATTTGGAGTATCCCACCAGTCACAGTCCATTTATTCCCATTCTTTTCCTTCTGTCCATTAACCAATTCTCAATCCATACCTGTATGTTATTCCCCATCTGTATTGTTCTGGTGCTCTGACTTTGCTTACTACCCTTCTGGATAGCTCTTACTGAAAACATTTCAAAAATCGAAATAATCAGAATCACTGGTTCTCCCTATCCATTCTACTATTCAGACCCTCAAAAATCTCCAGTAGATTAGTCAAATATTATTGTTCCTATCATAAATTCATGTTGATTCTACTCATTTCTATTCTGTTATTACATTCTTAACACTTTCCTTCTGCTGACATTAGGCCAACAGGTCAGCAGCTCACAGTTTTTCCTATTTTTCCTTTTCTCAATATTTGCTAGCCTCTCATCGACAGGAACAATTCTAAGATATATAGAAGTTTGGAAGAAAATAATAACTTCTAGCTTCATCACCTTGCGTTGTACTTATTTCTTTTAATCTCTCATTCTCACTAGAACTTTGGCTCTCTGACAGGTTGTTCATGTCGTCTTCTGTGAGACAGATATAAAGTATTTGTTTAATTCCTATAAATATTTGCACCTCTTTCTATTGTCACATACCCTGTGACGGGGGTTAAGAACCAGCAGAGATGGAAAACACTTTGGAGTCTCGTATTGCTATAAACTAATAATATTTATTAGTGACTACACAATACAGTAATATAAATGTAAATAAATCAAACAGGTTAACAATGATTATATATAAAAGTAAGTGTGGAATATATATGTATGAAAAAACCAAGCTTCTTTAAGTCTAGGGTTAAAAAGATACAGTCTTACGATATTGAGTAAAGTTCAGTTCAGTTCAGTTCATGGTATTTAGTTGAGTAGTGATGGAGAGAGAGCGAGAGAGAGAGAGAGAGTGTGTGAGTAGAGTCTTCAGGTGAGCTGATACCGTCGATCTTCTCGTCGTCCTCCGAAATCGTTTACAAGTCACCGACTGTGACTTTAACCAGGGGGACCGGTCTTCTGTGGTGGAGCTATCACCCAGGCAAGGGTGGACACATAGACAACTCCCCACCAGTCAGCCCCTTCTCCTTCAAACTGGAACAGCAAGTTGGATCAATCCGCCTGATTGATCCTCCAAAACCCACTGTCTCTGTTGGCATAACAATGCTCATTCAGTGTCCAGATCATGCGTCCTGAGGTCTGTATCATCTGACCTCCTATTTATTTCTCTGTGCTGAGCATCACCTGTCATTCAAAGAGTCCCTCCCTCCTTTGTCTGTAAAGGAGTACAAGCAGGCAACAAGTCCTTGGAAGTAACATCAACAACCTGCTGAAAATCATAACATCGAGTGTCCACCGCCTTCGGTCACCATAGCAACCTTCCAGCTGCTCGGTGCTGTCTCCAACTCCCAACTCAGTAAAAATCCAAAGTTACTTCCAATGCCTTAAAGTGACAGTCCAACTGTTAATCTTTGTCTCTCTCTCTTTTCAAAAGCAACATATTGGTGGTAACTAACTCTGTCTCTCTCTCCTTTCCAAACAAACCATCAATGATAAATGTCTCTCTCCAAACAGTTAATAGGGGTACGCCAGGATCCCCTCATACTCTCCTTCCTCAGGGAAAAAAAATTGTCGAAGACGATTTTTTTTTAAATGTCCATCACAGGGTTTTAAACAATACAGGGAAAAACATCAGATGACAATGCAAAAATGGTTACAGTTTTCAACTTAACATCGGGATAAGCAATCAGCTATAACATTGTCAGTACCTTTTACATGTTTGATTTTTTTTAAGTCACCTTCCTGCAATACTAGACTCCAATTTAACAACCTTCTATTTTTTATCCTTCATTTTATTTAAAAACACCAGCGGATTATAACCCATGTAAACCACAAGTGCTCTCTGAGCAACAGAAAGGTTTTGAGGTCTCTGATCATAGGCCTCAAAATATTGTAAAGCCAGAATAAGTGCTAGCAATTCCTTTTCAACAGTTGAATGATTTTTCTGGTTTACATTAAAGTTCTTTAAGAAATAAGCTACTGGATGTTCAATGTCATCCACTCCCTTCTGTAACAGTACTGCCCCAGCAGTTTCATCACTAACACCTGTTGTTATAGAAAATGGCTTTGAAAAGTCAGGTGCTTTGAGCACAGGATGGTTTTCAAACGTTCAAACGCCTCCTGGCAAAGGTCACTCCATTCAAACCTTTCACTCTTCCCTAGGAACTTTGTTAGGGGGAGAGCGATGTCAGCAAAGTTCTTCCATAATTTTCTATAATACCCAACCATTCCTAAAACCCTTCTTAAAGCTTTCTTGTCAGTCAGAACAGGAACTTCAGCAATAGCTTGAGCCTTGGCCTGTACAGGAGCCATTTGGCCTTGGCCCACCACGTAACCCAGATACGTGACTGTGGCATGGCCAAAGTCACTTTTAGCAAGGTTCACCGTAAGATTGGCCTTGGAAAGTCTGTCAAACCGTTTCTCTACAGCTGCAATATGCTCTTCCCACGTGTCATTCCAGACCACTAAATCATTGATATAAACCCTTGTGCTTTCTAACCCTCCAATCACAGAATTGATTATTCTTTGAAATGTTTCTGGAGCATTCTTCATCCAGAAGTGTAAAACATTGTATTCATACAGTCCAGACTGTGTCACAAATGTTGATATCTCTTTAGCCCTCTCTGTTAAAGGAACACCCCAGTATCCTTTTAACAAGTCAATCTTAATAAGGTATTTAGCCTTCCCCACTCTATCAATACCGTCATCCATTCTCTTTATTTGTTCTTTCTTGTTTTAATTCCTTCTTCAACCACTTTACTTTTCTCAAAGTTCACTCTGTGAAGATACCATTTCAAAACATCAATTAGTCCTTTTACTTGTTTTTTCAGTTTTGGGTCCAACTGATGGACCTTATCAGTAATATTTTTCAAAACAATGGAATTCTGACATTTTGGTGAGTCTAGATTCAGTGAGAAAACATGTTTTTCCATTCCATTATCAGATTTCACGATTTCATTTTGTTCTACGACAATTCTCCCAACCACAATTTCAGTAAACAAGCGTCTTATTTTGACTCGACAATTTTGTAAACTTTCCTACATCCCTTCCAGAGTTCTCTGAGTAGGGTCAAAGGTCCTTTTGGCCTGTAACTGAACGCAGGTTCCAACAAATTACCCTTCACTGCCTTCTGAACCGAATCTCCACCACTAAATAAGAAGAGGGGGACCCCCTCGTTCCAATTTTCCTTATTTCTCACACAATGTGCTTTAATCATGGTCTTAAGAGTTGAGTTGAGCCGTTCCAAGGCTCCCTTGGACTCTGTGTGATATGTAAATGACACCATGTGTTTAGCTTCTAATTCTCTAGCTATCCCCTGGAATGTTCTCGAAGTAAAGTTATTACCCTGGTCAAATTGAATTTCTTTGGGCAGACCTACCAGTGTGTAAAACTTACTGTATGCTGTTACCACAGTCTTGGTCTCGGTGTTTTCAAAAGACATTACTTCAGGGGACCTAGACACAGCACACACAATTGTTAACACATGCTGATAACCAGCTGCAGTCTTTTGCCATGGGCCCACACAATTCACTACATCATTCCTTAAACTAGGCCAGTAAAATTCCTTCACAATCCCATTCCCTGTCTCTCTCACTCCATGATGTCCACCTAAAGGCATACTGTAAGCCATGTTTAAAATTTCAGCCCTGTAACCTTCCAGAACCACCACGTGACTTGCAGGCACAGTGGCTGGTCTCCATCTCCTCATCGACACCCCATCTTTAAGGTGCATCCCACTGACTCTCTCTGAACCTCCTCTCCTGTGAGAGCCATCTCCCATAAAGCCACCATTTCAGAATCTTGCTTCTGTTCCTCGATAAAATCCTTTCTCAACAAAGACAAACCTTTCTTATACACCTTACCCTTATCAGTTGTACTACCCTCTAAGTCCTGCTGAAATCTAGAAGGTAGAAAAGTCTCTGACACATCATAATAATTTAAACCTCTGGTCTTGCTATAGGCCCCAACAACAGCTTTGCTCATTAGCTGAATTGCTGAAACACTCTTATCTTGGAGAACTGTCAACATGCCTCCATTGTTTACCAAATTCTGCATCATCATCAGGCTGATGAGAATATGAAAGAGGCTAAATAATCTCTTTATCAACTTTCTCCGACCTTCACTACACCTTGCTTCCATCACAGTACACTGAATAACAGCATGAGCTTGCAGGTGCATACTTCCAAATGTCCAAACAAAATCCAACCAACTAGCGCATCCTGTCTCAGCAGGCCTTTGTCCTGCAAACAGGGTCAAAGGTCACGCAACCACTCCAACCTTTTCCAGCACTTTATCCGAAAGTCCAGGAACAGCACTTTTCCCATTACTTCCAACAACATTGACCTCAACAGGTTCTAAAACATGGTCTACTACAAATGACTGAGAATCCTCACTTTCCACTGGTACCAAGGTTAACCCCTTACTCACTGAACCAAGATCATCTGACACATAAAAACTGCTTTCCTTTCCAACCAAGTCAGACACCTCAGACCTTGACTGAGTTTCAACACAAGGTTCAGAATCCTGTGAACTCACAGGTACTTCAACAACCTGAACACATTCAGTTGGAACAACTGCCTCTTCTGGACTGTCATCACTTGTCCCAGTTTCAAATTCAAGGTCATCTCAAACCTCCCAGCAATTCTCTGGCCAACTCCTTTCTGGAGTAAACTCAACCTCGTGGGTTAAAACTTCTTCGTCTGCTTTCTCAACAGACCCCTTCAGGGTAGGGGCATCCTCTGCCATAGGATATGCCCTTACCTCATCAGGAACACAACTTTTAAATTCATCACACAAAACAAGTCCTTCCAAGCTGTAAAAATCATCAGGGTCCGACACTAAACCTCTTTGCTGCAACCTCTCCCTTTTAAACTGTCTCTGCCTTTCTGCCACGTGATCTTCATGTTGCCATTTCTCCCTCTCGAGCTGTCTCTGTCTTTCTGCCACGTCTCTCTGTCTTTCTGCCTCTTGTCTCCGTTTTGCTGCCTCTTCTCTCCATTTTGCTGCCTCTTCTCTCCGTTTTGCTGCTTCTTCAGCCTCCCTCTCCAGCTGTTTTAATTTCAATTCATGCTCCCTCTTCAATATTTCCAACAGAAGTTGAAGCTCATCCTCAGCAGATTCACCTTCCACGAACACTTCTAACGCCTCCTCATCAAATGTTCCCTTATCTATATAATATTCAGCTATTTTCTTTTGAATTTCTACCTTCTCACACCCTTCTTTAGCTCAATTCTCAATTCTTTAGCAATGTCCTGCAGCTCATACTTATTAGCAAACTTCAAAGTCACCAGGTCTGATAATTTCAGAAAGTCTCTAACATCCATTTCTGCTGTTTTCCACACAACCAAATCAAAGGAACTTTTCCCAATCAATTCAAACCAGCCTCCCGACCAATTTGTTCATATCGCGGATGCAGGCCCCAATTTATGTCACGTACCCCGTGACGGGGGTTAAGAACCAGCAGAGGTGGAAAACACTTTGGAGTCTCGTATTGCTATAAACTAATAATATTTATTAGTGACTACGCAATACAGTAATGTGAATAAATCAAACAGGTTAACAATGATTATATATAAAAGTAAGTGTGGAATATATATGTATGAAAAAACCAAGCTTCTTTAAGTCCAGGGGTAAAAAGATACAGTCTTATGATGTTGAGTAAAGTTCAGTTCGTGGTATTTAGTTGAGTAGTGATGGAGAGAGAGAGAGAGAGAGAGAGAGAGAGAGAGAGGTGTGTGTGTGTTGAGGCTTCAGGTGAGCTGATACCGTCGATCTTCTCATCGTCCTCCGAAATCCTTCACAAGTCACCGACTGTGACTTTAACCAGGGGGACCGGTCTTCTGTGGTGGAGCTATCACCCAGGCAAGGGTGGACACATAGACAACTCCCCACCAGTCAGCCCCTTCTCCTTCAAACTGGAACAGCAAGTTGGATCAATCCGCCTGATTGATCCTCCAAAACCCACTTTCTCTGCGGGCATAACAATGCCCATTCAGTGTCCAGATCATGTGTCCTGAGGTCTGTATCATCTGACCTCCTATTTATTTCTCTGTGCTGAGCATCACCTGTCATTCAAAGAGTTCCTCCCTCCTTTGTCTGTAAAGGAGTACAAGCAGGCAACAAGTCCTTGGAAGTAACATCAACAACCTGCTGAAAATCATAACATCGAGTGTCCACCGCCTTCAGTCACCATAGCAACCTTCCAGCTGCTCGGTGCTGTCTCCAACTCCCAACTCAGTAAAAATCCAAAGTTACTTCCAATGCCTTAAAGTAACAGTCCAACTGTTAATCTTCGTCTCTCTCTCTCTTCAAAAGCAACATATCGGTGGTAACTAACTCTGTCTCTCTCTCCTTTCCAAACAAACCATCAATGATAAATGTCTCTCTCCAAACAGTTAATAGGCGTACTCCAGGATCCCCTCACACTATGATATTTGTCCTTACTAGTCTTTCCTTGTTATTTGATGAAGCTTTTGAGGTTTTTACCTTTTGCACCAATCTACTCATATAATCATCCTTACCATTCTTTATTGATATTTTTGGTCTACTTTTTCTGAGAAAAGTCCTACCTTGATGTCTTTATCAACCTTGCCGGATACTTCAATCAGGCTAGTTTGAAGAAATCACTGCCCAACTACCATCAGCTGCAGCACCAGAGAGTCAATATATTTGACCACTGCTATACTATCATCAAGCAAGCCTACCATTCCATCCTTCAAGATTCAAGATTGTTTATTGTCATTCTTCTGTAAATGACTGTAAAGGAGAACGAAATGATTGATACTCCAGATCCAATGTAGCGGAAAAAAAACACATTAGGCATAAAGAACCAGATAAATACTTATTAGATAATTGTTCAAAAGACATAAGGGAACCATCTAAAAATAAATCCAAAAACTGTAAAATACCCTTAGTCTTCCAAGTTTGAAAAGCGCGATCCGTAAAAGAGGGAGGAAAAAATATGTTACCTAAAATAGGAATCGCTAACCCGAATTGATTAAGATCAAAAAATTTTCTGAATTGAAACCAAATGCGCAAAGCATATTTAACTATCGGGTTAGAGACCTGCTTAAGGCGTTTCGAATCAAAAGGGAGAGAGGAGCCTAAAATAGAGCCAAGTGTATAACCCTGAACAGATTGTAATTCCAATGCTACCCATTTAGGAATAGATAGTATGTCCTGGTCAAGTAACCAAAATTTCATATGTCGAATATTAATAGCCCAATAATAGAATCTAAAGTTAGGTAATGCTAAACCTCCATCTCTCTTAGCTTTCTGTAAATGTATTTTACCCAGTCTCGGATTCTTATTCTGCCAAATAAATGAAGAAATTTTAGAGTCAACTTTATCAAAGAAAGATTTTGGAACGAAAATTGGTAATGCCTGAAACACATATAAAAATTTTGGGAAAAAAAAACATCTTAACTGCATTAATACGACCAATCAAAGTTAAATATAAGGGAAACCATTTAGATGAAAGTTGAGTAATATGGTCTATTAATGGTAAAAAGTTAGTCTTAAATAAATCTTTGTATTTACAAGTAATTTTAATCCCAAGATATGAAAAATAATTATTAATCAATTTAAATGGAAATTTATAATATAAGGGAAGATGTTTATTAATCGGAAAAAGTTCACTCTTACTAAGATTTAATTTATAACCTGAGAAAAAACCAAATTGTGCTAATAACTCTAAAACAGCAGGAATGGATTTCTCAGGATTAGAAATATATAAAAGTAAATCATCAGCATAGAGTGATAATTTATGGGACTTTAATCCCCGAGCTATCCCAGTAATATTTGAAGATTCTCGAATAGCAATTGCAAGAGGTTCTAATGCAATATCAAATAATAGGGGACTAAGAGGACAGCCTTGTCGAGTACCTCGAAAGAGAGGAAAAAAAGGTGAGTTTAAAGAGTTAGTACGAACCGAGGCTACAGGGGAATGATATAACAGTTTAATCCAGGATATAGATTTCAAGCTAAAATTAAACATTTCAAGCACCTTAAATAAATAAGGCCATTCTACTCTATCAAAAGCTTTCTCGGCATCTAAAGAAATAACACACTCAGGAACATTTTGTGAGGGAGTATAAACGATATTTAACAATGTACGAATATTATAAAAAGAGTAACGACCTTTAATAAAACCCGTTTGGTCTTCCGAAATAATAGAAGGAAGTACTTTTTCTAGTCTATTTGCTAATAACTTAGAAAAAACTTTAGAATCAACATTTAATAAAGATATTGGTATATAAGATGCACATTGAGCAGGGTCTTTATCCTTCTTTAGTATTAGAGAAATTGATGCGCTATTAAAAGATTCAGGAAGTTTACCAAGTTTCAGAGAAGCCTCAAAAACCCTACAGAGCCAAGGAATCAATAAAGAAGCAAAACATTTATAAAATTCAACGGTAAACCCATCCAGGCCAGGAGCTTTCCCCAGATTCATAGAAAAAATAACATTCTTAATCTCATCCATTGTAATGGACGTATCTAATAAAGAAGACATATCCTGTGAAATCTGAGGGAAGTCTAACTTATCTAAAAAATCATTCATATATTTAGAATCTCGAGGAGACTCTGATTGATATAAAGAAGAATAAAAATCACAAAAGGTTTGATTAATCTCCACATGATCCAGTATCAATCGATCATTTTGGTTATAAATCTGATTGATTTGAGATTTAACATAATTAGATTTCAATTGATTAGCCAGCAGATTGCCAATTTTGTCACTGTGAACATAAAAGTCACTTCTTGTTTTCTTTAATTGGTTTACAATCGAGGACGAGAGTAGTAAACTGTGTTCCATTTGAAGTTCAGTTCTTTGTTTGTATAACTCCTCAGAAGGAGCCATAACATATTTCTTATCAATTTCTTTAATCTTGTCCACAATTGCCATCTCCTCCTGCTTCTGTTTCTTCCTCAAAGCAGCAGAATACGAAATAATCTGACCCCGAATATAGGCTTTAAAAGTGTCCCAAAGAGTGTTAACCGAAATATCTTCTGTATGGTTAATTGTAAAAAAAAGATCAATCTGTTCATTCATAAAATTAACAAAGTCCGAGTCCTGAAGCAACAGCGAATTAAAACGCCATTGTCTATTATTTGGTATATTGGCCATAATTTTAATAGAAAGCTTAAGTGGAGCATGATCCGAAATGGTTATAGAATCATAATCACATTTAATCACTGAAGGAATAAGACGAGAATCAATAAGAAAATAATCAATTCTTGAATAGGAATGATGAACATGTGAAAAGAAGGAAAAATCTTTTTCCTGAGGATGCAGAAAACGCCAAATGTCCGTCGACCCAGAATCAGAAAGGAAAAAATTAATCAAATTTGCAGATTTATTAGGTAAGGTCCGTAAAGGAGCCGAACGGTCCAAAGCTGGAGACAAACAGGTATTAAGATCTCCGCCCCAGATCAATGAAAACTCGTTCAAATTCGGAAACTGATTAAACAATGATTTATAAAATTCCGGACAATCCATATTAGGAGCATAAACATTAACCAAAACTACTTTTTTATTAAATAGTAAACCACTAACCAATAAAAATCTACCATTCGGATCAGAAATAATATCCTGTTGTATAAAAGTAACTGAGGAATCTATAAAAATAGAGACGCCTCGAATCTTAGCATTGGAGTTCGAATGAAATTGTTGTTCCTTCCAGAATTTAAAAAAACGTAGTCTGTCCCCCCTCCGTACATGGGTCTCTTGTAAAAATAAAATTTGTGCTTTAAGTCTCCGGAACACTTTAAAAACTTTTTTCCTTTTAATAGGATGATTAAGACCGTTAGTATTCCAGGAGACAAAATTAATAATAGACTCCATAAATCCTAAAGTCAACCCACAACAAGGAGGATTGACGATAGGCTCGACCCACAAACCCGGAGAGGAAACAGAACATACGAAAGATACCGGGAAAAAGGACGCAACCAGTACTTCAATAATGTATATAGCCCAAAGAGAAACAAACTAAAACGTGAAGCCCCTCCCACCCCCCTCCGCCCCAAGACCCCAAGGCAAAATCTAAAGCAGACCCGCCTGAAAGAAGCAAGCGCTAAAACTACCCCCATGACTTCCGGTATACGCTCCCTAAAAAAAGGTATAAATATGAAAAAGATCAGCTAATTGTAAAACAGTAAAAAAGTAAAAAAAAGGTAGCTCAATTAAAATACACACACAACAGAACAAAAGCCAGAAAATATATATTAAAAAAAAACCACAATAAACCCCAAACCCATGAATAAACAGAGCAACAAGAAAAAATAAGATTATTGACATAAAGTGGTTATAAAAAGCAAAACAGAATAAAATTTAAAAAAACTACAAAATTTAAGGCCACACAGGAAATACGTAAGATGACAAAAAGGAAGTAACCACCCAGAATCCCCTGGAAAAAGAAAGAAATGACGCAGTTGAAAAGAAAGTTTAGCAACCATATTAAGAAATCAAAAATAAACTTTTCTGCCCAAATAGGGCACGAGAAAGTTAAAACCAACCAATTCACAGCCTCCGATTCAAATGTCTTTTGAACAATTACCTAATAAATATAACTTATCAAGAATACATTTTTTTTAGATATTTACAAGTTAGAAATTTCCTAAGTACTATACTTTCTTCCTTTCCAATGCTTCCTCCTACATATATTTTAGATTCGATAATTAACCTCAATCCATGTCAGAAAGGTGCATCGGCTATGATTTATAATATTATTATGAAACTTAGGAAAGCTCCATTTGATAAGATTAGGGTAGATTGGGAACAGGAATTGGGGCTTACCATTTCTGTGGATGATTGGGGGCAGATTTTACAATTAGTTAATACTTCCTCTATTTGTGCTAAACATTCCCTAATTCAATTTAAAGTGGTTTATAGAGCACATATGTCCAAAGATAAGTTAGTGCGTTTTTACTCGCATATTAATCCTTTCTGTGATAGATGTTCGGGGCAGATAGCCTCTTTAACTCATATGTTTTGGTCTTGCCCTACTTTGGAAACTTTTTGGAGAGATATTTTTAATATTATTTCTAAGGTATTAAATATAGATATCTCTCCTCACCCTATTACTGCTATCTTTGGATTACCTAAAATTTCTAGTAATCTTTCCCCTTCAGCCCGTAGAATGATTGCATTTCTTACTTTAATGGCGAAAAGATGTATTTTACAACATTGGAAAGAGCTTAATGCTCCAACTACCTTTTTTTGGTTTTCTCAGACGATTTTATGTTTGAATTTGGAGAAAATTAGTAGTAACCTTTATGATTCTTCATTTAAATTTGAACAGATTTGGGGACCATTTATTCGATATTTTCATTTAATGTAATATTTACCCTTCTTGTTTTTTTTTCACTGTTTTTAATGGAGGTCGGGATTGAGGACGTGATTTTAAGTTTAACTCTGTTTGGTTTCAAGTTAGCCCATTGCTTTGCCTTGCTTTTAGTTAGTTGCACGGTGGGTTTTTTTTTGGGGTTTTTTTTTTCTTTTTTTCCATTGATATATATAAAATTTAGTATACTATTATGTTATCTTGGTTTCTTATGTTTAACTTACATTGTTTGTAGTATTTTTTTTGGTATTGATACCTTTTGGAATTTTATTATACTTTAACATTGTATTAATGTTTATATGGCTTACATTTTTTGTATACTTACTCAATAAAAAGATTTAAAAAGAAAAGAACCAGATAAATACTAAAGAAACCTTCATGAAATATAAATATAAAAGAAATCCAATAAAACATAATGTACAAGTAACTGTTCTACACAGAGACTGATTGTATGTACATAAAGAGACGCTAAGTGATGTGAACATAGTGGTGGTGGGGTGGCTTTATGTGTGGAGGTGTTGATCAGTGTGATGGCTTGGGGGAAGGAACTGTTTCTGAGCCTGGTGGTCCTGATATGAATGCAGTGTTGCCTCTTCCCTGATGGGAGTGGTTCAAACAGTCCATGAGCAGGGTGGGTGGGATCCTTCATTATATTGCTGGCCTTTTTCCAGCACCTTTCTGTATATCTGTTCTTGATGACAGGTAAGCTAGTGCTGGTGATGCATTGAACAGTTTTAACTACCTGTTGTCGAGGTTTGCTGTCCACCACAGTGCAGTTTCCATAGCAGACAGTGGTGCAGCATGTTAGGGTGCTCTCCACGGTGCATCTATAGAAGGTTGTAAGTATTGGTGTGTGTAGACCAACTCTCTTCAACCTCTTCAGAAAGTAGAGGTGTTGGTAAGCTTTCTTGAATGTGTGAGATGTGTTCTGGGACATGAGAGGTTGTGTGAGATGTTCTTTCGCAGGTGTTCCCACTGTTATGCCGCTGATATGAAGCTGGATATGAGTAGTGCAGGTTTTCCTGACATTGATAACCATCTCCTTTGTATTGTTGCCATTGAGGAAGATATTATTTGCCTGGAGCCAGGCCTCAGACTCTTCCACCGCCCCTTTGTAGGCCATCTCATCATTGTTGGAGATAAGCCCTACAACTGTCATGTCATCAGCAGACTTGACAAATGTGATTACTGGGCTGTTTGGCTGTGCAGTCACGCGTAAGTAGTGTGTATAGCAGACAGCCCTGGAGGGCACCTGTGTTGAGAATGATAGGAGCTGTTGTGAATACAGTCTGGGGTCTGTTGCTCCAAAACCCAGTTGCACAGTGGATCTCCCCCTCCCCCTCCAACTTTCAAATCTCTTACTCACTCTTCCTTCAGTTAGTCCTGACGAAGGGTCTTGGCCTGAAACATCGACTGCACCTCTTCCTAGAGATGCTGCCTGGCCTGCTGCGTTCACCAGCAACTTTGATGTGTGTTGCACAGTGGTGTATTTAGACTGAGGAGTAGGAGTTTGTTCACCAAGGTTTGTGGGACAATAGTATTGAGTCCCGACCTGAAATCCAGGAACAGCATTTTGACATTTTAGGAAATCTGACCATCTGGCTATCCCCCTCCGACTTGCATATTGGCAGCAACTTAACAGCGAGGCACCAGAGGCATTGACAACAAATAGACGATCACAGAAGGCAGAGGAGCAGCTAAAGGACTGCTTCAAGTTACCAGCCATGTTCAAAGACTCATCAGTGGGCCTGAATAAATATGGCAAAGTTGATATGGACATTATAAAAACACACACGGATGATTGTGTCCTCAAAAAATCAATCAGAATATTCCCCAACCAGATGAACCAAGGTATTCATAATCTGTTTAGGCCTCAACCAAGGCCAGTTAGAACTAGTGATACAGAAAAGTAAAAGAGATACATGTACGACCTTCAGAACGTCATCTCACATGCAAAATGGCAATTCCAAACTAAACTTGAATCACGGTTGTAGGGCTTGAATGTCATCACCTTCTACAGAGCAAAACCAAGTGACATAAATGGCAAAGATATTTCACTCCCAGATGAGGTCAATGCCTCTTATACTCACTTCGACTGACAGAACAGGGAGGGACCTGCACAAACCCCCACAGCTCCCAACAACCCTGAGATTTCAGTCTGTGAGGCCAGTGTGGAGGATCCTTCAGGATGGTGAATCCATGGAAAGTGCCTGGCCAGGTACTGAAGACCTGTGCTAATCAACTGGCAAGAATGTTTATAGACATCCTCATCCTCTCACTGTACCAGTCTGAGGTACCCACCTGCTTTAGTAGCCAGAGCTAATAAGAACTCTAATCCACTAGCATTTACATCTACAATGATGAAGTGGTTTTGAAAGGTTGGTCATGAAGCATATTAATTCCAGCCTGAGGAGTGACTTGGATTCACTCTAATTTCCTAAGTCACAACTGGTCAACGACAAATGTTATTTCATTGGCTCTTCACCTAGCTCTGGAATACGTGGACAACAAAGATGGATATGTCAGGATGCACTTCATTGACTACAGGTCAGCATGCATTATTATCATCCCCTCGAAACTCATCAGTAAGCTCCCAGACCTAGGCCTCAGTACCTCCCTGTGCAATTGGATCCTCGATTTCCTCACTGGCAGATCCAGTTAATATAGATTGGCAACAACATCTCTTTTTCTACTCACCATCAGCGCAGGTGCACAACAAGGCTGCTTGCTTAGCCCCCTGTCTACTCAATTTATACCTATGACTGTGCAGCGAAGTTATTGGCAAATCAAAGATGGCAGCAAATTATAAGAGAGAGATTGAAAATCTGGTAGAGTGGTGCCATAACAACAACCTCACTCAATATCAGCAAAACCAAACAGTTGGTTTTCAACTGCAAGAGGAGGAGACCAGAGGTCCATGAGCCAATCCTCATTAGTGGACCGGAGGTGGAGAAAGCCTATAGCTTTAAATTCTTTGGCATTACCAAATCAGAGAATCTGTCCTGGGACCAGCATGCAAGTATCGTCAACAAGGCAGCACCTCTACTTCCTTAGAAGTTTGTGTAGATTCAGCATGAGACCAAAAACTTTGAAAAACATCTATGGATGCACAGTGGAGAATATCTTGGCTGGATGCGTTATACCAGCGGTCCCCAACCACCGGGCCGCAGAGCATGCTCTACCGGGCCGCGGGGAAGCGATATGATTTGGCGATATGATTCAGCTGCGCCGTTCCTCATTCCCTGTCACGGCCACTGATCAGCCATTACGCACGCGAGGTCGTGACCCGCGCGTCTTCCGTGTCAGGGTGGGAAGGAAATCAACTCCTCGAGCTTGTAAATGACGACGGGGTTATAAGTATGTTTGACATAATATCTCTGTCGGCATTTTGGATCAAAGTCAAGGCTAAATATCCTGAGATAGCTACGAAAGCACTGAAAACGTTGCTTTCATTTCCAACATTTTTCTGCGAAGCGGAGTTTTCTGCAATGAATGCAACGAAAACTAAATTGCGGAATAGACTGGACATAAGGAACCCCCTTCGAGTATCGCTGTCTCCCATCACCCCTTGATAGGACCGTGTTGTTGCAGGGAAACAAACCCAGGGCTCCCACTGATTCAGCGATATTGGTGTGTTGCAATGATTTTATATGTTCATACGGGGAAAATATGTACTGTGTGTTTAATATCCAAATGTTACTTAAAATGTTATGATGCTATTGACTTATAAGTGACCCTATAACAATTACAGCACGGAAACAGGCTATCTCGGCCCTTCTAGTCCATGCCGAATGCTACTCTCACCTAGTCCCGCCGACCTGCACACAGCCCATAACCTTCCATTCCTTTCCTGTCCATATACCTATCCAATTTTCTTTAAATGATAATATCGAACCTGCCTCTACCACTTCTACTGGAAGTTCGTTCAACACTTCAAGCTCCCCTGTCCTCCCCGATAATTGACTTATCACGGTATACATGCGAGGGAAATATGCGCTGTGTGTTTAATATTAAATTCGTTAGATAAGCCCTTTTAGAAACAAAATTGAGTGTATTACCCACTTATCGCCTATATTCCAGTAGTGATTAACACCCACCCCCACGAACAGAACCGCCAAAAAGAATTTACTCGCGGGGGCGGGAATCGGCAGGTCACGACGCGCATGCGCACTGTTGCCCGCGCAAGGCTTCATGGCCATTGTAGTCTTTTTTGGGTAAACAACACATTTCACTGCTGCTCTTGTCCGTTGGCAACCCTACCCCCACCCCCCCGGTCGGCTGGTCGGTCCGCAAGAATATTGTCAATATTAAACCGGTCTGCAACGCGGAAAAGGTTGGGGACCCCTGACCTAATGTATTGCTAACCGAATATATGGACAAAAACTGCAACATAATCCCTTGATATATTCCCTTCATTCCCTTGATATATTTCATGGGGCAAAGGAAGTTTTTGCAATGCTTCTGCTGTTAGAACTTTAACAGAAAAGCCAGGTTTCCACGAGATATCTACTTAACTTGGATAGATTATAATTTTAGATTTAGTCACAAACTAAAAGTCAAAAATCTAGAAAGGTGTGTTTCTGAACCTTAATGGGCAGATTGAAAGCAACCAATTGTTGAATAAAGCCTCACCTAAACATACAAATTGAGTTCATCTTACATTAGTTAAGAATGCCATAGGAAAGGGTATGGGAATATCCAACAACGTAGCGCTTGTACACACAGCAGATGCTGAGAAATGAACGCATGTATAAACAAACAAATAGTACTTTGATAAAATCTTTCGAGTGTCGTTATACAGGTTTAAATAGTAAACCCTTCTTCTTTCAAAATCAGCTAGAAAACTATTGGTAACGGCCTCAAAAACTGCTAGAATGTTGCAGTGATTATTTTTTCAACAGTGCAAAATTAATGTCTACTATTACAAATTTTTCTAAGGAAAGATTACCTTTCTACTAAAAGCATCTCCATTTTCAGGTGATTCCTCCAGACAGTTGTTATTCTAATAAATGCAGCAGATATATAATTTAAATAAGTGAACTGTCGGAAGGCATTTCAGCTGTCCTTTATCTTCTGTTCAGCTTTTCATTAACAGTCTGTTGCTGGCTAAAATTGCTGTCTGTTCATTGGTTTTAACCACCTATTTATATTCAAGCTATGTTTTAAATCCTTTAAATGACTTCATTATGCCCCTCTATTATATTTGCTGTTGGCAGCTGTAATAATTAATGACACCCCTGTCCTTTCACAACACCTTTTATGACTCACATGTCAGTCTTCCCACTAAAAATCATAGCAGCTGTGAAAGAACTATTCTCCAAGGCACTTCTGATATGTCCCAAAATATGCAACAAGCAATTAAGAAGCCTGATTGAATTTATTGAAATTAAATGCATCACCTATAACATCTCTCAAACTTATCTTTATTTAATGAAGTAAATATGTTCAACATATATTCAAATACAGATTTAATAATACAAGTACAACTTAATCTGAATAAATCCTTGAAACAATCTATTGATGTATTGCTTAAGTCACTTTATAATATTGAAATAGAAATATAGGACAGTGGTGAAAACTGGGCACATGTGTGGTAACCCCACTCCCATCTGTGATAGATAACCATATGATGACTGCTATATAAATATCTATTCCCAGTCCCATTCTGATATATCAGTCCATGGCCTTCTTATGTGCCAAGGTAAGGCCACCCTCATGGTGGAGGAGCAATACCTTATATTCCCTCTGGGTAGCCTTCAGCCTGATGGCATGAATATTGACTTCTTCTTTCGATTAAAAAAAATCCCTCCCTCTCCCCTCTTCTTCTTTTCCCCACCTTGACCTTTTACATCTTCTCACCTGCCTTTCATTTCCCCCGGGTCCCGTTCTCCTTCCCTTTCTCTAATGGTCCACTTTCCTCTCCTATCAGATTCCTTCTTCACCAGCCCTTTTCTTTTCCCACGCGCCTGGCTTCACCTATCACCTTCTAGCTAGCCTCCCTCTCCACCCCACCCCACCCCAAACCGCACCACCTTGTTATTCTGGTGTTTTCCCGCTTTCTTTCCAGTCCTAAAGGAAGATCTCGTCCTGAAACGTTGACTGCTTATTTATTTCCACAGATGCTGCCTGACCTGCTGAGTTCCTCCAGCATTTTGTTTGTGTTGCTTTGGGTTTCCAGCATCTGCACACTTTCTCATATTTAATATCTGGTCTTCTTTTTAAACAGAAGGGCAAAGGTCCTGCAAGGAATGGTCACAATGGACTAGAGTGAAGAGTGTGGGAGTGAGTAGGTTTCCAGTAATGCAGCATTCAAGGAATATTTTGTGGAAAAAAAAGAGAGGGTTGTAATGAAATAGGGATGAAAGAAAAGCATGGGAAACTATATCTTAGCCATATATTACCCTAATACTTTAACACTCAATGGCCAGATTATTAGGTACACATGTACACCTCGTTAATGCAAATATCTAATCCACCAGTCATGTATCAACAACTAAATGTGTAAAAGCATACAGACATGGTTAAGAGGTTTAGTTGTTGTTCAGACCAAATATGAGAATGAGAATATGATCTAAGTGACTTTGATCATGGAATAATTGTTAGTACTAGACTGGGTGGTTCGAGTATCTCTGAAACTGCTGAGCTCGGTATTTACCCACTCTATTATTGAAACACCAGTGTTCCA
Organism: Mobula hypostoma; assembly: GCF_963921235.1. Taxonomy (NCBI): domain Eukaryota; kingdom Metazoa; phylum Chordata; class Chondrichthyes; order Myliobatiformes; family Myliobatidae; genus Mobula; species Mobula hypostoma. Next base: position 151,032 of record NW_026948118.1, on the reverse strand, counting down.
GGGTGTCATATAGGCACAGAGCACTACAGCATAGAAAATGACCCTTTGGCCCATTTAGTCCATGCTGAGCTGGTGTTCTGCTTAGCCCCACCTACTTGCACCTTGCCTTCCATACGCCTCACATCCATGTACCTATCCAAACTTCTCTTAAATATTACAATTAAATCTGCATCTACCATTTATGCTGGCAGCTCATTCCACACTCGCTGCAGCACCTGAGTGAAGAAGATCCCCCATCAGATTCCCCGTAAAACAGGATAGTATTTATCAGATTCATCAAGCAGCAAAATACTTTGGTAATATCTCCCTTCCCTGCAGTCTCTACTACCAAGATACCATATCGAACAATTATTATGGGTACAATATCTTCTTTACATTCGACACCACCGATCTTTTGTCGAATGCTAATATTCTATAATTCCCTACCCAGTTTATAAAGCATACTACAAACGTCTCAGGGTTGTCAGTAATGGACAATAAACGTAACTTTGCTTATCATCCCATCAGCACTATTAAAGTGCAATGATGTACAGTAGGCTTAGGTTATAATTAAACATAGACTTAATCACATAGTTAGACATGACATGCTTGAAGAACTGCGCCACTGTCATAAAAAAAGCCCTGCTTGTTTTTTTTCTCTAAAAAATAAATAGGGTCAAGGGACTGGGGTTAAAGTGGATAATGTACTGCTGCCTTTTTACCTGCCCATGGGATCCAAGACAAAATGGATCCAAAATTGTCCTGGCAAAATGTGATAAAGAGTGATGGAAGAAGATCATTGTGACCAGCTGCCCATGACTTGTGAAGTTTCTCAAGGACCAGTGCTGGGACCCTTGCTGTTTGTAATATATTTGAATGATTTCAAAGTGAATATAGGGGCAAGATCATTGTTTGCAAATGACATGAATATTTGTAGAGATGTTGACAGTTTGGATGGTAGTTTTAGGCTACTGGGATTTCTGGTAAGCTGGCATTCTCCATAGGCGCAGCAGCTTCTACGATGTCAACCAAAGATGTTATTATCTTTTTAAACATATTTTTTATGATCGCAAAACCTTGCTGGACATTCAGAACTTAAAGAACTGCAGGTCTACCCCATCAGAGAGTTGCTTCTTGGCAGAGAAACTGAAGGAGTTGGACTTGTTGTGGACTGTGATACTGCCTGCAACAGAGGGGTGCTGATGCGTGAAGGAGGTGTGCAATCAAACAGTGAGCGATCGTCAAGGTCACTTTTCTTGTGATTGCAAAACCCTGATAGACATTGGTGATGTGGAATGTTGCAAATCTAGTTCACTGGATTATTGGCGGATGGCAAGAGAGCTTCATGGCCTTGGTTATAGGGAGGACTAGGCTTCACACTGCAGTGCTGTCTGTTTGCAGCCGCCCAGGGGGAAGCATCAGTGTCAGGCACTCCACCGGATTTCCAGAGGTGCTGTGGTGTAACATCCATGCTGAAGTTGGTGCTGTCCTCCAGTGTTCACTTGGCAGAAGACAAACTATTGTCTTCAACGCCAGACTGCTGCAATATTTGTGGACTCAGGGACTTAGACAATATATCTTTTGTGTGACTGTATTTTACTGCTAACTGATACGTGCTTGCTATTTTATATTTACTATATGTGACTTGTGCTATGTATTGGTACTGTATTTTGCATGTGACCCTGGGGTAACCCTGTTTCATTAGGCAATATTCATGGGTATTCCTGTCTGGTTGAATAATAATTAAACTTGAACTTGAATTGTCGATCAGATGGGCTAGGAATTAGCAGATGGAGCTAAAAGTGAGGTGTTGCCTTTCAGGAGTACTGATGAGGCTAGGATATACACCATGGAAGTTCCAAGAGAATATTGAGGAACGGACTGGCCTGGAAGATAGCATTATGGATAAATAACGTGGTTAAGAATGCATTTGGGGTGCTGACCTTCATTAATCAAGGCATTGAATGCAAGATCATGGAGGTTAGCTCCAAATTATAAACCAGATGTCCGCAACCACCAGGCCACAAAGCATGCGCTACCGGGCCGCAAGGAAACGATATGATTTGGCGACAGGAGTCAGCGGCACCTTTCCTCATTCCCTGTCACGCGCACTGTTGAGCTTGAACACACGCGAGGTCATTACCTGCGCGTCATCCATTTCAGCGCGGGAAGGAGATCAATTCCTCGAGCGGCCATTTGGAAGGTGTTTGGGGGTTGCGGGGTTGCTGGAAGCTGGCTGTGTTTTGCTTGTGGTTTGGAACCTGTTGAGTGAAAGAGAGTGGGGAAGGAACAGAAATTGCTGGGAGGGGGTCGTGTGGGTCCGGTAATGGCGGACAAGATAAGAGGGGGGGTTGAGGGAAAGAAAGTGGAGAAGGAGCGGGATAGGGACTTGGGATCAGAGGTAGGCAGCTGGGGAGAGGTGGATTATTGTGAAGGGAGAAATAAAGGGGATGAGGAGGTAGTGAGGGGTCTGATGAATAAAAACCAAGACAAAGGGAATAAAAGAATAAGAAATGATAGTGAAGAAAGCTCTGAAAGTGAGGAAGATGAACAAGCTCAGAGAGGAGGTGTTGTCATAATTAGGTTTAATGAGAAGGCTCAGGGACATATGAAGAAAATTAACCCATTTGTGCTAACAACAACTCTGACAAATAAGATAGGGGAAATAGTATTTGCAAAAGTCCTTAACGATGGCAACTTATTGGTAAGATGTGCGAATGAGGAACAACTTGAGAAAGCACTCAAGCTAAAAGAGATAGGAAAATGCAAGGTGGAATACACTGGGAGGGTGGAAGCACAAAATAGTGGTTGTAAAGGAGTGATCACGGGGGTACCAATGAGTATAGATATGGAAATGTTAAAGAGGAATATCAAAGGAGGGAAAGTAATGAATGTTCAAAGACTGAAAACAACAAAGGAGGGAGTGAAAAAGGAAAGTGAATCAGTATTGATTGAATTTGAAGAAGAAAGAGTGCCAAGGAAGGTGTTCCTGGGTTTCATGAGTTACCCAGTAAGGGTGTATGTGCCAAAGCCACTGAGGCGCTATAATTGTCAAAGGTTTGGACACGTGGCTAAAAACTGTGAAAGGCACAGGAGATGTGCTAGATGTGGGGGTGATCATGAATATGGAAAGTGTGGAACAGGAGTTCAACCAGAATGCTGCAATTGTGGAGGAGCTTATAATGTTGCATATAGTGGGTGTGAGGTTGTGAGACGGGAGAATAAAATTCAGGAAATAAGAGTGAAAAGAAAGATCACTTATGCAGAAGCTGTAAGAATGTCAAGAGAACAGAATAATGCTCCTAATGAGCAGGGAGCAATAGGGATACGAGAGATGCAACAAAGAACAAATGACAGGATTTATGTAGACAAAAAGGCTCTAGTAACATTCATTGCAGGAGTGATTAATAGTACGGCTGAGGTAAAGTCAAAAAGTGACAAAATTCAGCTGGTGGTAAAAGCAGCAGTAAACCATTTAGGGTTAGTATGACTGACATGGGAGGAAATGAGGGAGAACCTCACTAATCAGTCAAGCCAGGAAGTGTCATGTGTCAGTTAATACTAATTATGGTGATTCTTTTACAATGGAATGCAAGGAACTTACTGGCCAATAGCCGGGAATTCAAGCACTTTATTAAAGAAATGGTGGTAAAACCGGATGTAGTGTGTATTCAGGAAACTTGGTTGAAACCAACTTTAGACTTTGTGGTATATGGGTATACAATGATAAGGAAAGATAGAAATCTAGGGGGAGGAGGGGGTTGTGCTATGTTAATCAAGCAAGGTATACCATATAGGGTACTGGAAAAAGGAGATGATCAGGAATACATAGTGGTGGAAGTGTGGGAGAGAGGGGAGGGAGTGGTTATAATTAACTACTACAATCCATGTAAAAGGTTGGATTTGGACAGCCTATTAAAGATACAAGGACAAAACAGACATAAAATAGTGTGGTGTGCAGATTTCAATGCTCATAGCACAATATGGGGGGATCAGATTACAGATCCAAATAGAAAGGTAATTGAAGATTTGATGGAAGAAAGGGATTTAGTGTGTATGAATGATGGTAGAGACGCAAGGATAGATATAACAACAGGAACTGAGTCAGTGTTAGATATTACGTTAGTGTCTAATACCTTGGCTGGCATTAGTAACTGGGGAGTTTGGACTGCTTCAACAGTAGGCAGTGATCACTACCCAGTTTTATGTTCAGTGGGGGAAAGAGTTGAAGTAAGACCAGGTGGCGGAATCCCAAAGTGGGTGTTTGGAAAAGTAGATTGGGGTAAGTTCCAGAAGTTGAGTGAAGAAGGATTGACAAAGATTGATATTTCTGGAAATGTAGATGAATTAAACAGTCAGGTGACTTCAGCAGAAGGATCTATACCCAGGAGTAAAAATAGGATGAATAGGAAACTGGTACCATGGTGGACAGAGGAATGTTGTCAGGCTGTAAAAAACAGAAATAGAGCATTCAGGCTAGTTAAAAGAACCCATAATATGCAGCATTTGGTTCAATATAAGAAAGCACAGGCAGTGGTGAGAAGAACTATATGTCAAGCTAAAAGGGCAATTTGGAGGAGTTTTTGCGACAAGATAGGAAGAACAACACCTGTGGGAGAGATATGGGGAATGATTAAGAGGATGGGAGGAGATAGAAGGGAATGGGAATATCCAGTAATGATATCTGAGGAGGAAACTGCAGCCTCCAGTAGGGATAAGGCTGAGATCATGGCCAAGTCATTTGTACTGACACACAGTTCAGAAAATTTGTCTGAAGAAGGGAGAAGGAGAAGGGAAAGAATAATAAGCCAACACTCAGGTGTGTTAAACAGGAGGGAAGGTACAGATGATATAATTGATGATCCATTTACATTAGCAGAAATGGTGTGAGCAATAAAGGGATCGAGACCAACCTCCCCAGGGAAAGATCTGATATGCTCTGTGATGCTAAAAAATCTAGGAGAAGGAGCGCTCTTGAAGTTGCTGCATTTTTATAACAGAGTGTGGGAGGAGGGAAGATTACCAAGTGCATGGAAAGAAGCAGTAGTAATTCCAATAAGGAAGCCTGGCAAGGATCCGTCAAAACCCACTAGCTACAGACCAATTGCATTAACATAAAGTATATGTAAGATAATGGAAAGGATGATAACAGAAATGTTATCGTATGAGCTTGAGAAAAGGGGAATGCTGGCAAGTTATCAGAGTGGTTTTAGAAAGGGAAGGAATTCCATGGACTCAGTGATAATGTTAGAGACTGAAATAAGGAAGGCCCAGGCAAATAGAGAGTCAGTCGTGGCAGTGTTCTTTGACATTGAAAAAGCCTATGATATGATGTGGAAGGAAGGATTATTAATTAAACTGCACAAGATGGGGGTTGGTGAGAGAGTTTTTAATTGGATTAAAGATTTTTTGTTTGGTAGAAAAATTCAAGTTTGGATTGGATTAGAATTATCAAAACGGTACATAGTGGAAAATGGCACACACAAGGTAGTGTGATTAGCCCGTTACTTTTCATCATTATGATCAATGATGTCTTCACAAAGGTACCAGTGGATATAGGTAGGTCACTGTTTGCGGATGATGGGGCCTTGTGGAAAAGAGGCAGGAACATGGACTATATAATCAGGAAACTACAAGAAGCAATTGATGAGGTGGTGGAGTGGGGTTATGATTGGGGATGTAGATTTTCAGTAGATAAGACTCAAACTGTATTTTTTACCAGGAAAAGAGTTGAGGTAGGGAAGAAGTTAAGGATGTATGGGGTTGAATTAGAAAGGGTTGCATCGTTTAAATTTCTGGGAGTTATATTTGATTCACGATTAACATGGGCAGACCATATCAGGAAAGTTGAGGAGAAATGTAAAAAAGTAATAAATGTGATGAGATGTTTGACTGGTAGGGAATGGGGAGCAAGTTGTTCAGCTTTGAAGAGAATGTATGTGGCTTTAGTGAGATCTGTGTTGGACTATGGAAATATAGTATATGGATCAGCAGCTAAGTCTCTTATAAGGAAACTGGATGTGATTCAGGCTCAGGCCTTGAGAGTGTGCAGTGGGGCTTTTAAAACGTCACCAGTGTCAGGCCTACAGGTAGAAATGGGAATAATGCCTTTGGAACTAAGAAGGATGCAACTGATGGCAAATTACTGGGCTAACTTGCAGGGGCACAATGATTCTCACCCTGCTAAAGGAGTATTGCAGGAGTGCTGGGAAAATGGGAGGTTTCAGAGGGATACCTTTAGTCGGGTAGGGAATGATATCGCAAAAGAATGTGGAGTGTTTGATCTAAGGATAAGTCCTTCAGTAGTTTATCCGGTTGTAGCTCCATGGAAGCTTGTATGGCCTGACATAGACTGGCATTTGATAGAGGTAAAAAGGAAAGAAAGATATAAAACAGATTTGGTAAATGCATTTAACTGTCATGTGATGGAAAAGTATAGTGATTATACTCACATTTATACAGATGGTGCGAAGGAACCTGAAACAGGAGTGACAGGGTTTGGGGTGGTTATACCAGCAAAAGAAACTGGAATCAGCAGAAGAACATCTAATAAGTTTACAGTGGAGATGCTGGCGGTGTTGGTTGCGTTGCAATGGGTGCAGAAAGCCAGACAAGCCAAAGCATTGATATGTTCAGATTCATCCTCAGTTCTAGCAAGTTTAAGGTCTTTTCACACAAACAGTCGGGAAGAAGTCCTTCAGTTAGTTACAAGAATTGCAAATCAGGGAGGTTAGGTAAAATTTCTATGGGTTCCAGCACATGTAGGGGTGAAGGGGAATGAGAGGGTGGATGAGTTGGCAAAGAGGGCATTAAAGAAAGAAAATGTGGAAATGCACATTAGTATCAGTAAAGCAGGGTTAAGTGTGTAATCTGGGAAAAAGTCAACTGAATGTGGCAAGAAAGATGGGAAAGGGAGGCATTTATATCAAATACAAAAGAGTGTTGCAGGTACTAGGGTAGGTAGTGGAAACAGAAGAGAGGAAACTGTGTGGACTAGGTTAAGGCTGGGGCATTGTGCATTAAAAACATTGAAAATGATAGGGAAACACCAGACAGAATTGTGTGAGGAATGTCAGGAAGAGGAGTCAGTAGAACATGTAGTTTTGTGTTGCAGGAAGTATGGGATACAGAGAGAGATGATGAGAATTAAACTAAGGGAGTTGGGGATGCAGGAATTCACATTAAAAGGGTTGCTGGGCATGGGTGAGAGAGCACAGGTCCGGGTATTTTTAGCTTTCTTAAGGGGTACAGGGGTTTTTTATAGGATATGACGGATAAACAGGAATAGGGTACTAGGATGGTCAAAGATGGGAGGGTAAAGTGTGTGTGTGTGTGTGTGTGTGTGTGTGTGTGTGTGTGTGTGCGAGATTGGGTGAAGGGATTTAGAATATATGTCTAAGTGCACATTCCGGAGCAGAAGGTGGCGGTAATGCACCATTAAGCTGGATGCCAACCGCCGTAAAACAAGATACAGACAGGCAGACAGAACTCCTCGAGCTTGCAAATGACGGCGGGCTGAAAAGTATGTTTGACATAACATCTCTGCCGGCATTCTGGATCAAAGTCAAGGCTAAATATCCTGAGATATCCATGTAAGCACTGAAAACGTTGCTTCCATTTCCAACATCATATCGCTGCGAAGCGGAGTTTTCTGCAATGAATGCAACGAAAACTAAATTGCGGAATAGACTGGACATAAGGAACCCCCTTCGAGTATCGCTGTCTCCCATCACCCCTCGATGGCACCGACTTGTTGCAGGAAAACAAGCCCAGGGCTCCCACTGATTAAGCGATATTGATATGTTGCAATGATTTTATATGTTCATATGGGGAAAATATGTGCTGTGTGTTTAATATTAAATTCGTTAGATAAACCCATTTAGAAACGAAATTGAGTGCTTAGCCACTGATCACCGATATTCCGGTCGTGATTAACACCCCCCCCGCCCACTGAACAGAATGGGGAAAAAACCGGTAGGTAGACGAGCACTGGTGCCCGCGCAAGGCTTCATGGTCATTGTAGTCTTTCGCTGGGTAAACACAACGTATTTGACAGCTGCTCTTGGCCGTTGGCAACCCTACCCCCCCCCGACCCCCGGTCAGCCTGCAACAATATTGTCGATAGTAAACCGGTCCGCAGTACAAAATAGGTTGGGGACCGCTGTTATAAACCATTTGTCCGACCATTTAGTTCTTTACTAAAAATAGCACTGGAGTTGAGGATGCCATCGTCTACTTGCTGAACCGTGTCTACGCCCACCTGGACAAGCCAGCGAGCACTGTGAGGGTCATGTTTTTTTACTTCTCCAGTGCGTTCAACACCATCCGCCCTGCTCTGCTGGGGGAGAAGCTGACAGCGATGCAGGTGGATGCTTCCCTGATATCATGGATTCTTGATTACCTGACTGGCAGACCACAGTACGTGTGCTTGCAACACTGTGTGTCCGACAGAGTGATCAGCAGCACTGGGGCTCCACAGGGGACTGTCTTGTCTCCCTTTCTCTTGACCATTTACACCTCGGACTTCAACTACTGCACAGAGGCTTTTCATCTTCAGAAGTTTTCTGATGACTCTGCCATAGTTGGATGCATCAGCAAGAGAGATGAGGTTGAGTACAGGGCTACAGTAGGAAACTTTCCCACATGGTGTGAGCAGAATTATCTGCAGCTTAATGTGAAAAAGACTAAGGAGCTGGTGGTAGACCTGAGGAGAGCTAAGGTACCGGTGACCCCTGTTTCCATCCAGGGGGTCAATGTGGACATGGTGGAGGATTACAGATACCTGGGGATACGAATTGACAATAAACTGGACTGGTCAAAGAACACTGAGGCTGTCTACAAGAAGGGTCAGAGCTGTCTGTATTTCCTGAGGAGACTGAGGTCCTTTAACATCTGCCGGACGATGCTGAGGATGTTCTACGAGTCTGTGGTGGCCGGTGCTATCATGTTTTCTGTTGTGTGCTGGGGCAGCAGGCTGAGGGTAGCAGACACCAACAGAATCAATAAACTCATTCGTAAGGCCAGTGATGTTGTGGGGATGGAAATGGACTCTCTGACAGTGGTGTCTGAAAAGAGGATACTGTCCAAGTTGCATGCCATCTTGGTCAATGTCTCCCATCCACTACATAATGTACTGGTTGGGCACAGGAGTACATTCAGCCAGAGACTCATTCCACCGAGATGCAATACAGAGCGTCATAGGAAGTCATTCCTGCCTGTGGCCATCAGACTTTACAACTCCTCCCTTGGAGGGTCAGACACCTTGAGCCAATAGGCTGGTCCTGGACTTATTTCCTGGCATAATTTACATATTACTATTTAACTATGTATGGTTATATTACTATTTATTATTTATGGTGCAACTGTAATGAAAACCAATTTCCCCCGGCATCAATAAAGAAGGACTATGACTATGGATGTTGCCTGGGATGGGGAGCTTCAGTCATCATGAGAGTTTGGAGATGCTGGGTCTGTTTTCCCAGGAGCAGAGGAGGACAAGAGGAGGATGAGAATTGACAAAGCTATATAAAATTTGAAGGGTATTAGATAGGGTAGACTGCAGAAGTTTTTTCCCTTTATCATAGGTGAATTATACAAAAGGACATAGATTAAGCGAAAGGAGATTTAGGAGGGATCTGAAGGGTGGTGGGGTGGGCTCTCTCATCCAGAGAGCAGCAAGCACTTGAAATGCACTTCTGGAGAAGGTAATGGGAACAGAGATACCAATAATCCTGAAGTATCTACACAATCATCTCAGCTCAGAAGGCTGCAGACTGAGTATTAGAGTGGGATGGAATGAACTGGAATATAAAAAGATAGGCACTCACTGTTCGGTCTGAATGGTCTGCTTACTTGCTGTATGACTGCATAATACATTGGATTCTGTGGAAATGATAAAGTATAGCTATAATCCAGCTATAAAAGAGCATCGTTACAGTGCAACAGTCAATTTGTAGATAGTGATCTTCATCAGAGAGCTAATGAACAAATAACATCATAATCTATTTTGTCACGTTGATTAAGGCAGCAGTGTTGACAAAGATACAAGTAAGACTCTCTGATCATATTTAAGTAGTGCCATGGGATAATTTGAAAATGCAAATATATCTGCCCAAATTGTAGTCGCTTTTAAAGTGAAGACATTTATCAACTGTCCTCTTTGATCAGCATGTTCTTCCTTTCCCAGGGCTTGCAGGATTAAGGGTTTCATTTTTAATTAGTGTAATGAAGATAAGTTAATTCACAATTTATTTCGACTTCTGTATTGCAGTTTTTCACAAGCTAAAACTTAAATTTTAATTCTCTCTAACTTGACTTTTAGGGTGTATGTTTTATAGGTCCACAGAGCATGGAAACAGGCTCTTCAGCCCAACCAAGTTGTCTATCCAAGCTAGTTCTATTTTCCTGCAACCTGCTAAACTTTTTCTGTCCACTTATTCATCTAAATGTCTTTGAAACATGGTCATTGTAAAACGAAACACTGCAGGTGTTGGAAATCCCAAGCAACACACATAAAATGCTGGAGGAACTCAGCAGGTCAGGCAGCATCCATGGAGATGAATGAAGCAGTTGATGCTTCAGGCTGAGACCCTTCTTCAACCAAAAACGGTGACTGCTTAGTAGAGGCTGGTAATTGTACTTGCCTCTACTATTTCCTCTTGCAGCTAGTTCCATATACTCACCAGTCTCTCTGTGAAAAAGTTGTCTATCGTCTTCCTTAAAATTTTGCCCTCTCACCCTAACTCTGTGCCCTTTAGTTTTATACTCCCCTTCTCTGCAAAAAAAAATGACTGTGACTATCCACATTATTTATGGCCCCCATGATTTTATATACCACTGTAAGGTCACATCTCAGCCTCCTGTGCTCCAGGGAATGGCGTCCCAGCTTATTCAGTCTCTCCTTGTAGCGCAAGTCTTCCAGACCCAGAAATAGCCTTGTGAATCTTCTTTGCACTTTTCCTAACTGTATAATATCATTCCTATAGCTGGTCTCCCTTCCCTTTATTCGTGACATTTTCTGTTCCGTTTTGTGCGGGGTGCGGGGGTTTTGGGGATGGGTGACCAGGATACCATTCTTTTCTGTGAAGGAGGAGTTGGGTTTGGTAGTTCTCACTGAGCAACTTATGTTCTTTCTTTGTTATGTTCTTTCTTAAAGAGGGGTAACTTTGAAGGTATGAGACGTGAATTAGCTAAGATAGACTGGCAAATGACACTTAAAGGATTGACGGTGGATATGCAATGGCAAGCATTTAAAGGTTGCATGGATGAACTACAACAATTGTTCATCCCAGTTTGGCAAAAGAATAAATCAAGGAGGGTAGTGCACCCGTGGCTGACAAGAGAAATTAGGGATAGTATCAATTCCAAAGAAGAAGCATACAAATTAGCCAGAGAAAGTGGCTCACCTGAGGACTGGGAGAAATTCAGAGTTCAGCAGAGGAGGACAAAGGGCTTAATTAGGAAGGGGAAAAAAGATTATGAGAGAAAACTGGCAGGGAACATAAAAATGGACTGTAAAAGCTTTTATAGATATGTAAAAAGGAAAAGACTGGTAAAGACAAATGTAGGTCCCCTGCAGACAGAAACAGGTGAATTGATTATGGGGAGCAAGGACATGGCAGACCAATTGAATAATTACTTTGGTTCTGTCTTCACTAAGGAGGACATAAATAATCTTCCAGAAATAGTAGGGGACAGAGGGTCCAGTGAGATGGAGGAACTGAGCGAAATACATGTTAGTAGGGAAGTGGTGTTAGGTAAATTGAAGGGATTGAAGGCAGATAAATCCCCAGGGCCAGATGGTCTGCATCCTAGAGTGCTTAAGGAAGTAGCCCAAGAAATAGTGGATGCATTAGTGATAATTTTTCAAAACTCGTTAGATTCTGGACTAGTTCTTGAGGATTGGAGGGTGGCTAATGTAACTCCACTTTTTAAAAAAGGAGGGAGAGAGAAACCGGGGAATTATAGACCGGTTAGCCTAACGTCGGTGGTGGGGAAAATGCTGGAGTCAGTTATCAAGGATGTGATAACAGCACATTTGGAAAGCGGTGAAATGATCGGACAAAGTCAGCATGGATTTGTGAAAGGAAAATGATGTCTGACGAATCTCATAGAATTTTTTGAGGATGTAACTAGTAGAGTGGATAGGGGAGAACCAGTGGATGTGGTATATTTGGATTTTCAAAAGGCTTTTGACAAGGTCCCACACAGGAGATTAGTGTGCAAACTTAAAGCACACGGTATTGGGGGTAAGGTATTGGTGTGGGTGGAGAATTGGTTAGCAGACAGGAAGCAAAGAGTGGGAATAAACGGGATCTTTTCAGAATGGCAGGCGGTGACTAGTGGGGTACCGCAAGGCTCAGTGCTGGGACCCCAGTTGTTTACAATATATATTAATGACTTGGATGAGGGAATTAAATGCAGCATCTCCAAGTTTGCGGATGACACGAAACTGGGTGGCAGTGTTAGCTGTGAGGAGGATGCTAAGAGGATGCAGGGTGACTTGGATAGGTTGGGTGAGTGGGAAAATTCATGGCAGATGCAATTTAATGTGGATAAATGTGAAGTTATCCACTTTGGTGGCAAAAATAGGAAAACAGATTATTATCTGAATGGTGGCTGATTAGGAAAAGGGGAGGTGCAACGAGACCTGAGTGTCATTATACACCAGTCATTGAAAGTGGGCATGCAGGTACAGCAGGCGGTGAAAAAGGCGAATGGTATGCTGGCATTTATAGCGAGAGGATTCGAGTACAGGAGCAGGGAGGTACTACTGCAGTTGTACAAGGCCTTGGTGAGACCACACCTGGAGTATTGTGTGCAGTTTTGGTCCCCTAATCTGAGGAAAGACATCCTTGCCTTAGAGGGAGTACAAAGAAGGTTCACCAGATTGATTCCTGGGATGGCAGGACTTTCATATGAAGAAAGACTGGATGAACTGGGCTTGTACTCGTTGGAATTTAGAAGATTGAGGGGGGATCTGATTGAAACGTATAAGATCCTAAAGGGATTGGACAGGCTAGATGCAGGAAGATTGTTCCCGATGTTGGGGAAGTCCAGAACGAGGGGCCACAGTTTGAGGATAGAGGGGAAGCCTTTTAGGACCGAGATTAGGAAAAACTTCTTCACACAGAGAGTGGTGAATCTGTGGAATTCTCTGCCACAGGAAACAGTTGAGGCCAGTTCATTGGCTATATTGAAGAGGGAGTTAGATATGGCCCTTGTGGCTACGGGGGTCAGGGGGTATGGAGGGAAGGCTGGGGCGGGGTTCTGAGTTGGATGATCAGCCATGATCATAATAAATGGTGGTGCAGGCTCGAAGGGCCGAATGGCCTACTCCTGCACCTATTTTCTATGTTTCTATGTTTCTATGTTTTGTGGCTATCTGGAGAAGACGAATTTCAGAGTTGTGCAGTATACAGATACATGCTTTGATAATATATAAACTTTTGAACCTTTGAAGTGTTGTATACAAAGGGCTCAAAGGATACCTACCACTCATCCCACTACCATCAGGAAGGAAGCACAGAAGTGCCAGGTCAAGGTTTGCCAGGCTCGATAACACCTTTTACCCTGCCGCCCCCAATGCTGTGAGATCAATGAATACCCTGGTTCCACTGAGGATTCGTCACTGGGACAGCGAGCTGTTTACTGTTTACATTTTGTCTGTGCTGTGCACTTCTCATGTATGTTGAATTATATTTTATAAACTTATTTGTGATAATGTTTTGTTTATTTTGTTTTATGTGATGTGTGTGATATATGTATTGTGTGTGCAACATGGTCTGGAAGAACATTCTTTCATTTGGTTTTATATATGTATGTTCAGATGAGAATAAAATTGAAATGACCAGAACTGCGCACAGTACTCCAAATGTGGTTTCACCAATTACTTGTACATCTCAACTCTTGAACTTAATGCCCTGACCAATGAAGGCAAGCAAGTCAAATGCCTTCTTCACCTCCCTGTCTCCTCTGTCACCACTTTTGGGAAACTGTAGTGGGAGTGAAGCTCCAAGATTGATCAAGGTCTGTGAAGGAACAGTGATGTATTTCCAAGTTGGGGTGTTTTTCAAGTAGGACCCTCTCACCAGGGCTCGTATACAAACTCAGCTTGTTAGCTAACCCTGCTTAAAGCCACGTGACTCAGCAGTGAGACCACCTCTCATAAGCAGTGTATGTCTAGGGTCGGTATGATTTGGGGTTCAACCAAGCAGGAAAGTCGTAATGTTCCAATTAAAGGAACCTCGACTTGAGTGAATGCTGTGTAAATCCTGCCCATACACAGTCATCGGTAGCCCAGAAATCACAGATCATACACCAGCATAAAATTATAGGGGAAGTATATTTACCAAATTGTCAACTCTAACAAACAGTTGCAGAAAGAAGAAAAGAAAAATAAAAGGATGCATTAGAGTTAAACAAGTCCAATGTGCACATGACCATTGGAGCTGATACTGGAGTAGTAGGGGATGTATCTTTACTCAAATGCTGGACCCACAGTCTGCAGGAAAGCACCCACCACATTCCGAACTCCCCTCAGAGACCCTCTCAAATGATCTGGCTCTCTATCAAGAGTATTGGCCCTTCCACCTTGGAGCCATTCATCTGCATAAAGCACTCCTTGCAATGGGGACTCTCCTTCCAATGGCATTCTGTGGTATCTTCTCTTGTGCCCTGCTCCACAGCTCCATCCAAAGGAGCACAAACCATATCACTGTCCATCACAAATCTCTCTCTCCACCCAGCTTCCTCTGGAACCTTCTCCTCATCCCGCCATCCTGATTGGCTGACACTACATTCCTAAATTGAACAAAATGTCTCCTCATCTTCAGCCGAAAACAAATCATTCTACCAGATAACTACTAAAATAAAGTACCGCACAGCATGGCAATGGAAATCATTCCTGTTGTGGTAGATGTTGTGGGTTTGGGAAATGGTGTTGAAGTAGCGCCAGTGAATAAATGTAGTGCACTTTGTAGAGAGTACTCACTGCAGCTGCTGTGAACTGGTGTGGAAATGAATGCTTCGGGACCTGTCAGATGAAAATACAGAAAGTGACACTAAAAAGAACTTACAAAAGATTTGGAGTAGATGGGAAGGAAACTGATAGGGAAATTTGCATTAATTTCTCTCCAGAAAGCTAAAATAGAAAAGTAATTGTAAAATTCAGTATCAAAATCACCAGTTCTGCACAAAGGACAGCATGGAATTTGTTCCCCGGAATACACAGAAACTATTCAATGCGAAATGTTAAAAAACTCACCATTATCTAATTTAACGCATAAAATCTCCAATTTTATATGTGAACTACTTTTTGTCTGTGAACTATTTTCTAGTCTATGGACTAAAATCAGTGTAAGAGCATATAGTTTGGTTCAGGAACCTCCCCTATTAAATGCCCCCATTTGTCTGAATGAAAGAAAGATGCCATCTTAGATATCTTGGGAAGTAGTTACCTTTAAAACAATCAAGGTGCCAGCACTCTCTCAAAAACACAGCATTAACTCTGTGTAGTGAAGCAGGTACATTTAGACAACAGATATTGATACCTGTCCTGTGTGAGAGCGAGCTGCAATATTCCTCCATGAAACAGTACTCAGTCAAATTTGATATGGCTAGAGGACATTCCTGTGATTGACAGAAAACTCTCTTCTGACTGTCATTCAAGCCAAGAAATATGGATTATAGGAATGGCAAATCTGAGAGCAGTTTCTATTTTGTTGCTGTGATTGAAATAGGCAAATGCAGGTGTTGCCGATAACAACAATATCCGCAAGACCTGCTGGAAGGATGTGTTGACTTATAACCACTCTTCACATTATCGTTGTGAAGCTTGAAATAAATGAGGTATCAGAAAATGATTTAATTATTTGTACTAAGAATTTTTTTAACAAGCTCTCATGTTTAATTGCACTTCACAGTGACAGCATCTGATTTTGTGCAAATGAATATATTTCCTTATTTTGGACCTAGAAAATAATATTAATTGGTGAGCATGGTGTTTTAAGAACAGAGTGTTCATTAAATGGCCACAAAGTCAGGCAGGACACCTCTTTATATTAAAGCATGCCTGATGTGTGCAATGTGTAATCAATCTTCCAGTGAGACATTTAAGCTAACCTAGCACGAGGGCTTAGCTTTAGTACTGAAATAGATTTGTAACTAATTGGATTTTGCATATGTTGGTGGAATTGTTTTTTCACGCATTTTCCCCACTAAACAGTAAGCAAGCAGCTTGGAACACAATGATTTGGAGTATCACTTAGATAAGGAAGGTCAGGATCATTATGTACAATCTCAAGCATTTCATACAGTTGCTAATGAAACCATTCTTTATGCCTTGATGGTGCTGAGCATCATTCCATTCCATTCACACAGCTGGGGACCTGTCTAAGGCTGATCATTGAATACATTCTGCTTGAATCTCATTGGATAAGAATTGACCTTTGTTTGTAACTGTAACATTCAATTTTGTTCCCAAACTCCTCAGTAGTGATGGGAAACTTGCTTCCTCTGTCGTGCTTAAGTGGGCTTTGATACACGAGGCAACAGTAAGGCTGTGTGAATTATAAACTATCTGAACCGACTAATTTTAAATCACTTAACTGGAGAAGCATGTCTGCATTTACTGTCAGTAAGATATTTTGGTACCGTTTAGTATAACTCAGCAGAGTTGTAAATTGATTGCTCTCATTATGAAAGTAGTAACAGCACAGAAAGAGATCACTCACTTCACTGTTTCTGTGCCAGTCAGAAACTGTGACATTTCCTCCTTATAAAATTAATGAGAAGTTTTAAAGTTATTCATTCTCTCTGTTATGTGTTTTCCATGCTTATTATTAGGCCCCCTCATATGAACAAAACAATACCAAGTTCTTAAAAGCTTGTGAACTTGCCCCAGGTAAACTTATTCTCCACAAAACACACAATTGCAGGAGGAATAGTAGACGACTTATATCGAAGGTGGTCTATAAATTTTGAAACTGCCAGAAGCTTGTGGATTTCTCTATGTATTGAGTGCCCAAATTCTGTGACCTTCAATAAGTGAAGACAGCCAGGTTTTAATACTCAGCTGAATGTGATTTTGACTTCTTACCACAGAAAAATCTGACCTGCATGAAGTGTCAGCTGGAAAAATCATAAACACTTTTGATTTATATTTCTTTCACAGTCATACCATTCCTTCCAACTGTCTATGTTTTTAAGGCAGAGGTAGATAGATTCTTGATAAGAAAGGTTACTGAAGATAGGTAGAAATGAGGAGCTGAGTTTATGGTTAGACTTGCCATCACCTGATTGAACAGCAGAACAGGTTTGAGAGACTGCATGGTCTATTTCTGCTTCTTACATGTTTGTAATACAAGGTAAAGCTTTATCTATGTAAGTTCTTCATCTAACATGATCAGAATTCCCTTTTATAGTGTTCTTTTCCAGGTTTGGCTCAATGCTTCAGAGATATTTGCCTGCATTATTTCTTGTATTGATGCTAATGACGCTCTCACAACTTGATGGGCATATGGGTTTCTTCTCAATTCACCATTGGATTTATCCATAACAGTTTTATATTCTTGACTTACTTACCTTAGTGATTTACATGTCTATCCCACAATTAGAAGCATATCATCTACTAAAGCTGTCATGCTGAACTAATCTATCTTGTCATCCAACAGCCTCTTTTCCACAAATATGATCTTTTTCCTGATCAGTTCTGATAAGTTTTTTTTATTGCACATTCTGGTTTTTATTGAACATTGAAGAACAAAATTATACATAATAAAATATGGCTTAACCAAATTCAATCCATTGGATCTTGGTAAAACTTTGTTGTATTATAGAAATTAATTCTTTTGCTTTGTTTACTTCTTAAAAAAACTAATTTGATTGACTGTCTCTCTCTAGAGCTCTTAGAAAACATAGTTTTCCAGTTCTACTTTGTTTTGTGTTTTCTCCTTAAAACTCAACTTTTTCCATTTCCAAATTCCCAAGGCATGGCTATATTTCATTAGGAGTTGAGAAAGTTTGATATGTCACCAATGACTCATACCAACTTCTACAGTAGTACAATGAAGAGTATTATGACTGGTTGAATCACCATCTAATATAGAGGCTCCAATATGCAGGATTGAAAGAGACTGCAGAAAGCTGTAGTCTCAGCCAGCTCCATCGCAGACGTCTTTATCATCAAGGATGTCTTCAAATGGTATTGCCTCAAGAAGGCAAACTCCATCATTAAGTCCCCTCACCGCCCGACATGCCCTCTTCTCAATACTATCTTTGGGGAAGAAGTACAGGAGCCTGAAGACACAGACTCAATGTTTTAGGAACAGCTTTGTCCCACTTGCCAATGAGTTTCTGAATGGTCTATGATTCTATGAACTCTACCTTTTGTACTATTTATTTATTTATTGTAACTTATAGTAATTTTTATATCTTGCAGTGCCCAGTTGACACAAAACAGCAAATTTCATGGCATATGTCAGTGATAATAAACCTAATTCTGGTTTCTCCTTTATTGTCTATGGTATAACGCATCCAGCCAAGATATTCTCCACTGTGCATCCATAGATGTTTTTCAAAGTTTTTGGTGTCATGCTGAATCTACACAAACTTCTAAGGAAGTAGAGGTGCTGCCTTGTTGACGATACTTGCATGCTGGTCCCAGGACAGATTCTCAGATTTGGTAATGCCAAAGAATTTAAAGCTATAGGCTTTCTCCACCTCCGGTCCGCTGATGAGGATTGGCTCATGGATCTCTGGTCTCCTCCTCTTGCAGTTGATAACCAACTGTTTGGTTTTGCTGATATTGAGTGAGGTTGTTGTTATGGCACCACTCTACCAGATTTTCAATCTCTCTCTTATAATTTGTCGCCATCTTTGATTCACCGATAAGTTAGCTGCACAGTCATAGGTATAAATTGAGTAGACAGGGGGCTAAGCAAGCAGCCTTGTTGTGCACCTGCGCTGATGGTGAGTAGAAAAAGAGATGTTGTTGCCAATCTATATTAACTGGATCTGCCAGTGAGGAAATCGAGGATCCAATTGCACAGGGAGGTATTGAGGCCTAGGTCTGGGAGCTTACTGATGAGTTTCGAGGGGATGATAATAATGCATGCTGACCTGTAGTCAATGAAGTGCATCCTGACATATCCATCTTTGTTGTCCACGTATTCCAGAGCTAGGTGAAGAGCCAATGAAATAACATTTGTCGTTGACCAGTTGTGACTTAGGAAATTGGAGTGAATCCAAGTCACTCCTCAGGTTGGAATTAATATGCTTCATGACCAACCTTTCAAAACCACTTCATCATTGTAGATGTAAATGCTAGTGGATTAGAGTTCTTATTAGCTCTGGCTACTAAAGCAGGTGGGTACCTCAGACTGGTACAGTGAGAGGATGAGGATGTCCATAAACATTCTTGCCAGTTGATTAGCACAGGTCTTCAGTACCTGGCCAGGCACTTTCCATGGATTCACCATCCTGAAGGATCCTCCACACTGGCCTCAGAGACTGAAATCTCAGGGTTGTTGGGAGCTGTAGGGGTTTGTGCAGGTCCCTCCCTGTTCTGTCAGTCAAAGTGAGTATAAAAGGCATTGAGCTCATCCGGGAGTGAAATATCTTTGCCATTTATGTCACTTGGTTTTGCTCTGTAGAAGGTGATGGCATTCAAGCCCTACAACCATAATTCAAGTTTGGTTTGGAATTGCCATTTTGCATGTGAGATGACGTTCTGAAGGTCGTACATGTATCTCTTTTACTTTCCTGTATCACTAGTTCTAACTGGCCTTGGTTGAGTCCTAAACAGATTGTGAATACCTTGGTTCATCTGGTTGGGGAAAATTCTGAATGATTTTTTGAGGACACAATCATTCTTGTGTGTCTTTATAATGTCCATATCAACTTTGCCATATTTATTCAGGCCCACTGATGAGTCTTTGAACATGGCTGGTAACTTGAAGCAGTCCTTTAGCTGCTCCTCTGCCTTCTGTGATTGTCTATTTGTTGTCAATACCTCTGGTGCCTCGCTGTTAAGTTGCTGCCAATATGGAAGTTGGAGGGGGATAGCCAGATGGTCAGATTTCCTAAAATGTCAAAATGCTGTTCCTGGATTTCAGGTCGGGACTCAATACTATTGTCCCACAAACCTTGGTGAACAAACTCCTACTCCTCAGTCTAAATATACCACTGTGCAACTGGGTTTTGGAGCAACAGACCCCAGACTGTATTCACAACAGCTCCTATCATTCTCAACACAGGTGCCCTCCAGGGCTGTGTGCTATACACACTACTTACGCATGACTGCACAGCCAAACAGCCCAGTAATCACATTTGTCAAGTCCGCTGATGACACGACAGTGGTAGGGCTTATCTCCAACAATGATGAGATGGCCTACAAAGAGGCGGTGGAAGAGTCTGAGGCCTGGCTCCAGGCAAATAATATCTTCCTCAATGGCAACAATACAAAGGAGATGGTTATCGATGTCATGAAAACCTGCACTACTGATATCCATCTTCATATCAGCGGGATAACAGTGGGAACACCTGCGAAAGAACATCTCACACAACCTCTCATGTCCCAGAACACATCTCACACATTCAAGGAAGCTTACCAACGCCTCTACTTTCTGAAGAGGTTGAAGAGAGTTGGTCTACACACACCAATACTTACAACCTTCTATAGATGCACCGCGGAGAGCACCCTAACATGCTGCACCACTGTGTGCTATGGAAACTGGACTGTGATGGACAGGAAACCTCGACAACAGGTAGTTAAAACTGTTCAATGCATCACCAGCACTAGCTTACCTGTCATCAAGAACAGATATACAGAAAGGTGCTGGGAAAAGGCCAGCAATATAATGAAGGATCCCACCCACCCTGCTCATGCACTGTTTGAACCACTCCCATCAGGGAAGAGGCAACACTGCATTCAATATACCACTGTGCAACACACATCAAAGTTGCTGGTGAACGCAGCAGGCCAGGCAGCATCTCTAGGAAGAGGTGCAGTCGATGTTTCAGGCCGAGACCCTTTGTCAGGACTAACTGAAGGAAGAGTGAGTAAGAGATTTGAAAGTTGGAGGGGGAGGGGGAGATCCACTGTGCAACTGGGTTTTGGAGCAACAGACCCCAGACTGTATTCACAACAGCTCCTATCATTCTCAACACAGGTGCCCTCCAGGGCTGTCTGCTATACACACTACTTACGCGTGACTGCACAGCCAAACAGCCCAGTAATCACATTTGTCAAGTCCGCTGATGACACGACAGTTGTAGGGCTTATCTCCAACAATGATGAGATGGCCTACAAAGAGGCGGTGGAAGAGTCTGAGGCCTGGCTCCAGGCAAATAATATCTTCCTCAATGGCAACAATACAAAGGAGATGGTTATCAATGTCAGGAAAACCTGCACTACTCATATCCAGCTTCATATCAGCGGCATAACAGTGGGAACACCTGCGAAAGAACATCTCACACAACCTCTCATGTCCCAGAACACATCTCACACATTTAAGGAAGCTTACCAACGCCTCTACTTTCTGAAGAGGTTGAAGAGAGTTGGTCTACACACACCAATACTTACAACCTTCTATAGATGCACCGTGGAGAGCACCCTAACATGCTGCACCACTGTCTGCTATGGAAACTGGACTGTGATGGACAGGAAACCTCGACAACAGGTAGTTAAAACTGTTCAATGCATCACCAGCACTAGCTTACCTGTCATCAAGAACAGATATACAGAAAGGTGCTGGAAAAAGGCCAGCAATATAATGAAGGATCCCACCCACCCTGCTCATGGACTGTTTGAACCACTCCCATCAGGGAAGAGGCAACACTGCATTCATATCAGGACCACCAGGCTCAGAAACAGTTCCTTCCCCCGAGCCATCACACTGATCAACGCCTCCACACATAAAGCCACCCCACCACCACTATGTTCACATCACTTAGCGTCTCTTTATGTACATACAATCAGTCTCTGTGTAGAACAGTTACTTGTACATTGTGTTTTATTGGATTTCTTTTATATTTATATTTCATGAAGGTTTCTTTAGTATTTATCTGGTTCTTTATGCCTAATGTGTTTTTTTTCCGCTACATTGGATCTGGAGTATCAATCATTTCGTTCTCCTTTACAGTTATTTACAGAAGAATGACAATAAACAATCTTGAATCTTGAAGGATGGAATGGTAGGCTTGCTTGATGATAGTATAGCAGTGGTCAAATATATTGACTCTCTGGTGCTGCAGCTGATGGTAGTTGGGCAGTGATTTCTTCAAATTAGCCTGATTGAAGTATCCGGCAAGGTTGATAAAGACATCAAGGTAGGACTTTTCTCAGAAAAAGTAGACCAAAAATATCAATAAAGAATGGTAAGGATGATTATATGAGTAGATTGGTGCAAAAGGTAAAAACCTCAAAAGCTTCATCAAATAACAAGGAAAGACTAGTAAGGACAAATATCATAGTGTGAGGGGATCCTGGAGTACGCCTATTAACTGTTTGGAGAGAGACATTTATCATTGATGGTTTGTTTGGAAAGGAGAGAGAGACAGAGTTAGTTACCACCGATATGTTGCTTTTGAAGAGAGAGAGAGAGACGAAGATTAACAGTTGGACTGTCACTTTAAGGCATTGGAAGTAACTTTGGATTTTTACTGAGTTGGGAGTTGGAGACAGCACCGAGCAGCTGGAAGGTTGCTATGGTGACCGAAGGCGGTGGACACTCGATGTTATGATTTTCAGCAGGTTGTTGATGTTACTTCCAAGGACTTGTTGCCTGCTTGTACTCCTTTACAGACAAAGGAGGGAGGGACTCTTTGAATGACAGGTGATGCTCAGCACAGAGAAATAAATAGGGGGTCAGATGATACAGACCTCAGGACACATGATCTGGACACTGAATGAGCATTGTTATGCCCGCAGAGAAAGTGGGTTTTGGAGGATCAATCAGGCAGATTGATTCAAATTGCTATTCCAGTTTGAAGGAGAAGGGGTTGACTGGTGGGGAGTTGTCTATGTGTCCACCCTTGCCTGGGTGATAGCTCCACCACAGAAGACCGGTCCCTCTGGTTAAAGTCACAGTCGGTGACTTGTAAAGGATTTCGGAGGACGACGAGAAGATCGACAGTATCAGCTCACCTGAAGACTCAACTCACTCTCTCTCTCTCTCTCTCCATCCATCACTACTCAACTAAATACCACGAACTGAACTGAACTGAACTTTACTCAATATCGTAAGACTGTATCTTTTTACCCCTAGACTTAAAGAAGCTTGGTTTTTTCATACATATATATTCCACACTTACTTTTATCTACAATCATTGTTAACCTGTTTGATTTATTTACAGTTATATTACTGTATTGCGTAGTTACTAATAAATATTATTAGTTTATAGCAATACGAGACTCCAAAGTGTTTTCCATCTCTGCTGGTTCTTAACCCCCGTCACGGGGTAGGTGACAATAGAAAGAGTTGCAAATATTTATAGGAATTAAACAAATACTTAATATCTCTCTCACATAAGACGACATGAACAACCTGTCAGAGAGCCAAAGTTCTAGTGAGAATGAGAGATTAAAAGAAATAAGTACAACACAAGGTGATGAAACTAGAAGTTATTATTTTCTTCCAAACTTCTATATATCTTAGAATTGTTCCTGTCGCTGAGAGGCTAGCAAATATTGAGAAAAGTAAAAATAGGAAAAACTGTGAGCTGCTGACCTG
This sequence comes from Mobula hypostoma, assembly GCF_963921235.1. Taxonomy (NCBI): domain Eukaryota; kingdom Metazoa; phylum Chordata; class Chondrichthyes; order Myliobatiformes; family Myliobatidae; genus Mobula; species Mobula hypostoma. The sequence goes on along the minus strand of NW_026948118.1, from coordinate 127,321 downwards.
TTGGCCTAATGTCAGCGGAAGGAAAGTGTTAAGAATGTAATAACAGAATAGAAATGAGTAGAATCAACATGAATTTATGATAGGAACAATAATATTTGACTAATCTACTGGAGATGTTTGAGGGTCTGAATAGTAGAATGGATAGGGAGAACCAGTGATTCTGATTATTTCGATTTTTGAAATGTTTTCAGTAAGAGCTCTCCAGAAGGGTAGTAAGCAAAATCAGAGCACCAGAACAATACAAATGGGGAATAACATACAGGTATGGATTGAGAATTGGTTAATGGACAGAAGGAAAAGAATGGGAATAAATGGACTGTGACTGGTGGGATACTCCAAATATTGGTACTTGCAATCCAGCTATTCATGTAATATATCAGTGATTTGATAGAGGAAACTAAATATTATATTTCTGAATTTGTTAATGACAGAAGGCAGTGGGAATATGAGCAGGGAGGTGGATGTAAAGAGTCATATGAACAAGTAAGTGAATGGGTAAGAACATGGCAGATAATGTGGAAAACGTGAAGTTATTTTACTTTGGTGTAAAAATAAGAGTAGAGTATTTTTAATGGTGAGCAAGTGGATAACATTGGTACTCAAAAGGAGCATGGATGTATAAAAGTCACTGAAATATTATAGAGATCATAAAGCAATTTGGAAAGCAAAAGCTATGTTGGTCTTTATTTCAAGAGGAATATGGATATTGTGGTAAGGAACCATTGGGTTTATTATATTGGGCCTTGGTGAGACAGCATCTGGAGTACAGTGTACAGTCTTGGTTTGCTTACATAAAAAAGTATCTGTAGCAAATCTCTATTAGACTGGTTCCAAGAATGGAAGGTTTCTGAATGTAAGGAGAATGTTTCTCTTGGCTGTGGAGCCAGAGCCAATTATAATAACTTACCAACAGAGCATTTTTCACACAAACAACACAGTTCAAAGTGCTGTACAATGGGCTAAAATGCAAACATGAAAATATGTTAGTTAAAAGCAAGAATAAATAAATAGGTTTTGAGCTGGCATTTATAAGTTTTAACTGAATCTGCATCCTTTATAGTTTCAGGTATTGAGCTCCATAGTTTGGGAGTGCAGTTCAAAAAAGGCGACCTACCAACTTACTTTTGAGGGCGATTGTTTAAATCTAAGAGACTAGCAGAAGAAGACCTGGGAGCTCAAACAGGATTGTAATATAATATAATATAATAATATTATATTAATATACTATAATATAATGAATATAATATAATTAATCAGAAGGTTGACTGTCAAAACAGACCTGTCCTGAACTGTGCATTAAGTGGCAGGGATACACCTTAACAATGTGCTAAAAGCAGGATTATTCATTTATTGCGTTTCACTATATAGTTTCAATGGGATGTAGTCAGAATGCCCACATACACGATTGGTTTAACTAGCCCCACAGGTATCAGTTAGAAGTTAAATTGTGTACAAGTTTTACTTCCCTGAAGACTGGTTCTCAATTTAGTTCATCTGTAATTCTGCTATCCATATTGTCATAACTCCAAAATGATCCCTAATAGCATCATTATCGTATTATATCTTTACCCCTCATAATTTTGTATACTATCATTCACATGTTCTCCAGGGAATAAAGTTCTAACCTATTCAACCTTTCCGTCTAACTCGGGTCTTCAGGTTCTGGCATCGTTCTTGCAAATTTTCTCTGCAGTACATGGAGCACAGGTTGTGTGAAATAATTTCAAAAGTTTTGGAGAACAGATTGAAGGAGTCTGGCCCAGAGTGGGTTGAGGCTAGCAATTGCAGGCATGGCTAAGGGTTTCAGAATGAGCTGACCCAAGGTAGGTGGAGTTGACTGATACAATAAAACACTGCAGTTTAAGTGATGGTGTGGAAATGTAGTCGGAAGCTTATTGAGGAGGAGAGACATTGAGCATATGAGCGCTCTGGTTCACTGCCGTTTTCAGCAGGTGAGGGATGGAGGTGGTGGCTGTGGAATGGAGCCTATGGCAATAGCTTCGTCTTCAGTATCACTGGGGACAATGGCTAGGATTGTAACAGAAGATAAAGGTTCCTGTGCATTAAGTCTCTTGCTGAAGGGGCCTGTGGGAACTGGATTGATTCATGTGATTTTGATTAAAATACAGCACAGATATATGGTTTAATAAAGTAGCAGGAAGCTTCTCCAATAGTTGATCCGTTTTAGTAGCACTGCTTGTTAATCTCTATTGCTGTATGTATTGTGGGACAATTGGAAACGAAGTTGGGAAGAGAGCTGCACGCTTTGTCACTGGTGTTGTGAATTGTTGGGTTTGTTGAATTATGTACACTATGCCTCACATGTTCAAAATGATAATTAACCTCACTAATTTTCCTTCTGATTAACTAGTGACATTGATAAGGCCATTGTTACAAGTGGTGAAGCTGTGACAGGTTTTGTTTTATAACTAATAAGCTCTCTCGCTAATTCAAACTTATTTAAATATTACACCATACCCCCTGCCATAATGACTAGCAAGTACTATGCTGTGCCTTAACAGTTGAGCTGCTGTGAATAGTTTACTTGCATTTTATTCGAATGTTGCTCTTGAACCTGCCCAGTACAGTGTGATGCTCAATACATCACTTTTATCATCTGGCAGTTGTTCAGTGGAGTCTTTAACCACTTTGCTATTTCAGAAAGTATATTTGAAGAAGATAAGGATAGATGCAGGCAAAAAGGTAGGCAGCAAAGATATATGTATAAAAGTTAGTTAAATCAGCTAACCCTTAGTATAAGTGGTTTACGCTCCTCCCAATTTCACAACTACACACATCTTTATCTTGAATAAATGTTAAATCCTTGGATTGAGTGGCTGGTTTGACTGTAGAACTTAATTTGCTCTTTGAGCAGATTGAACCACACTCTGAGTTTGGAATATTTGTAGTGGGCGATGGGTGGGGAGCAAGTTCAACAACTACGTCAACCTCTGCACAGCTCCTGCATTCGCCTGCGAAAGCCAAATGTGGCTTAATGAATTGCATTCTTATCTCTGATCGAAAAGATTGTGGGTTTGAGCCCCACAACTTTCAGCAAGTCGCAGTGACGAGGGAGTGCAATACCGTCACTCAGATGCAGCAATAAATCAAGCTCTTGTTGGTTCTTCTGAGTTAACTAAAGACATTTTCACAGCCTGATGTTTTTGTAGTGTGGAACTTACTGGCCATGTTTCAGCCCATACACGAACATTGTCTTAATTCCTACTGAATGTGGCTGTAGTCTGGTTCATTGGATTAGTATGGACTGAGAAGTTGCGAATGGGTTTGATTATCAACAAGTATCTCCATTTCTGACCTTATGAAAGAAAAGTCATTTATGAAACAGCTGGAGATGTTTGAGGTTGGATACTGTCTTGACAAAATCCTGGCCTAATTATCTATCTTTTAAAGATGTGACTTAAACCATTTCCCCTTGATAACTCCTCAATTCATTTAGGTAGTTTTCCTTGATGTGCTGATTATTCAGATGTTATCTTAATATCACGGAAATCAATCTTGTTTCTAAAATTCAGTTCTTTGGTCCATGTTAACCCTAAGATTATGAAGAGCGCTAGAGCTGTGTGGCCCTGATAGAAGCCACACTTGGCAGGTTATTGTTGAGTAAATTTGGCTTTATATACTATCTGTGACACCTTCCATCACTTGCTAACTATTGAGAGCAGGGAGTAATCTAATTTGATACGCCTTTTGTTTTGTAAATATAACACATAGAGCCAATGTAACTAACTGCAAGGGACCAGTTTGGATGGAGGTACAGCTGGACCTCCAGCCTTGGTTTTCGTTACTACAGCCGGGCTGTTTTCTGGTCTTTGCTGCATCAAGATCTCAGAGTTGTATGGGACAGAAACAGGTCCTTCAACTCACCAAATACATGCTTACTTTTTTGCCTGTCTATACTAATTCCACTTGCCAGCACTAGGTCTATCTCCTTCTATTCCTGGACTATTAGGGGGCATATAATATAGCAAAACATAGTAGGAAATTAGAGTATTTAGAAGTTTTAAAAAAACCAACAGAAGGCAACTAAAAAGCCATGAAAGGAGAAAAGATGAAGTATGAAGCTAAGTTAGCCAATAATATAAATATAAAAGAAAATACCAAAAGTTTTACTGGTGTATGAAAAGTGAAAGAAGGGCAATAGTTGATATCAGACCACCGGAAAATGACACTGGAGAGGTTCTAACAGGGGCAAAGAAATGATGGACAATCTTACTATGTACTTGGCGTCAGTCTTCACTGTGGAAGACACAAACAGAATGCTAAAAATTTGAGAGTATGAGGGGGCAGAAGTGAGTATAGGTGCTATTACTAAAGAGAAGATGCTTGGGAAGATGAAAGGTCCCAAGGTAGATAGGTCACCTGAACCATGGACTACACCTTCAGTTCTGAAAGAGTTAGTTGAAGAGATTGTGGAGGGGTTAGTAATGATCTTTCAAGAATCAATAGATTCTGGAATGGTTCTGGAACACTGGAAAATTGTAAATGTCTCTCCACTCTTCAAAAAGAATGGAAGGCAGAAGAAAGGAAGTGATAAGCCATTTAGCTTGACCTCAGTGGTTGTGAAGATGTTGGAGTCCTTTATTAAAGATGAGGTTTCACAATACTTGGAGGCACATGATAAATTAGGCCAAAATCAGCATGGTTTCCTTGCCTAACAAATCTGTGTGAATTCATAAAGATATAACAAACAGGATAGGAAAAGGAGAGTCAGTGGACGTTGTGTATTTGGATTTTCAGGCCTTTGACAAGGTGCTACACATGAGGCTGCATAACAAGATAAGAGCCCATGTTATTACAGGATAGATACTAGCATGGATAGAAGATTGATTGATTGGTAAGAGGCGAAGAGTGGGAATGAAGGGAACCTTTTTTGTTTGGTGCCAACGACTAATGGTGTTCTACAGGGGTCTGTGTTGGGACCGCTTCTTTTTATGTTATATGTCAGTGACTCAGATGACGGCTTTGTTGCAAAGTTTGCTGACGATACGAAGATTGGTGTAGGGGCAGGTAGTTTTGAGGAAGTAGAGATGCTTCAGAACGACCTAGTAGACAGATTGGGTAAAGAAATGGCAGATGGAATACAGTGTCAGGAAGTGTGTGGTCATGCACTGTGGTAGAAGAAATAAAAGGGTAGACTGTTTTCTAAGTGGAATGAAAATTCAGAAATCTAAAACACAAAGGAACTTAAGAGTCCTTATTGAGGATTCCCTGAAGGTAACTTACAGGTTGAGTCGGTGGTAAGAAAGGCAAATGCAGTATTAGCCTTCATTTCAAGAGGACTGGAGTATAAAAACAAGGATGTAATGCTGAGGCTTTATATGGCATCGGTCCAATTGCACTTGGAGTACGGTGAGCAGTTTTGAACCCCTTATCTAAAAAAGGATGTATTGGCATTGCAGAGGGTCCAGAGAAGGTTCATGAGAATGATCTGGGAATGAAAGGGTGAATATATGATAGCCTGGGCCTGTACCCATTGGAGTTTAGAAGAGTAAGTTTCAATCTCATTGAAACTTATGGAATAGAGTGGATGTGGAGAGAATGTTTCCCACAATGGAAGAGTCCAGGACCAGAAGGCACAGCCTCAGAGGGATGTCCATTTTGAACAGAGATGAAAACAATAAACTTGATGTTAGTATTCAAACAAAGTCAAGAACATGACCTTTAACTGGTTTCTGAATTTTTTGGCATGCCTGATAGAGTGCGTCAGAAGTTGTATGATTCTCCTGTCACTAATAAATACAAAATCAAGGGCTTGGGTGTATTACATTCACTTTTGTGCTTCTAATAAAGAAGTCCAGTGGGAAATTTCATAAACATAAGTGATTCTCTACCAACACCCTCCTCTGTCTGACAGAACTGGTCCTCACACTCACCAATTTCTTTTTCTTTTTCCCACTTTCTCCAAACCGAAGTGTAGCCAAGGGTAGCCACATGGGCCCCAGCTTGGCGTGCCTTTTCGGCGGTTGTGTGGAACAGTTTATGTTCCAGGTATTTACTTGTAACACTCCCCAACTCTCTCTCTGCACTATATTATGATTCTGATTGTGTCCATGGTATCTTGAAGTGGGAAGGACATATTGGTACCAACGACATCGGTAGGAACAGGGAGCAGGTCCTGAAAACAGACTACAGGGAGTTAGGAAGGAAGTTGAGAAGCAGGACCTCAAAGGTAGTAGTCTCGGGATTACTGCCTGTGCCACGTGACAGTGAGTATAGTAATAGAATGAGGTGGAGGGTAAATGCGTGGCTGAGGGATTGGAGCAGGGTTCAGGGATTCGGATTTCTGGATCATTGGGAGGTCTTCTGGGGCAGGTGTGACCTGTACAAAAAGGACGGGTTACACTTGAATCTGAGGGGGACCAACATCCTGGCGGGGAGGTTTGCAAAGGCTATTGGGGAGAGGTTTAAACTAGAATTGCTGTGGGGTGGGAACCGAACTGCAGCGACAGAGGAAAGGGAGGTTGGGTCACAAATAGAGAAAGCTTGGAGACAGTGCGAAAGGGAGGATAGGCAGGTGATAGAGAAGGGATGCACTCAGACCGATGGTTTGAGATGTGTCTATTTTAATGTGAGGAGTATTATAGGTAGATAGATAGACATAGAATAGTACAGCACAGTACAGGCCCTTTGGCCCACAATGCTGTGCTGACCCTTAAACCCTGCCTCCCATATAACCCCCTACCTTAAATTATTGCATATACCTGTCTAGTATTCTCTTTAATTTCACTAGTGTATCTGCCTCCACCACTGACTCAGGCAGCGCATTCCATGCACCAACAACTCTCTGAGTAAAAAACCTTCCTCTAATATCCCCCTTGAAGTTCTCACCCTTTACTTTAAAGCCATGTCCTCTTGTATTGAGCAGCGGTGCCCTGGGGAAGGGGCGCTGGCTGTCCACACTATCTATTCCTCTTAATATCTTGTATACCTCTATCATGTCTCCTCTCATCCTCCTCTCCGGAGAGTAAAGCCCTTGCTCCCTTAATCTCTGATCATAATGCATACTCTCTAAACCAGGCAGCATCCTGGTAAATCTCCTCTGTATCCTTTCCAATGCTTCCACATCCTTCCTATAGTGAGGCGACCGGAACTGGATACAGTACTCAAAAGTGTGGCCTAACCAGAGTTTTATAGAGCTGCATCATTACCCTGCGACTCTTAAACTCTATCCTTCAACTTATGAAAGCTAACACTCCATAAGCTTTCTTAACTACTCTATCTACCTGTGAGACAACTTTCATGTACCCCCAGATCCCTCTGCACCTCCACATTACCAAGTATCCTGCCATTTACTTTGTACTCTGCCTTGGAGTTTGTCCTTCCAAAGTGTACCACCTCACACTTCTCCGGGTTGAACTCCATCTGCCACTTTTCAGCCCACTTCTGCAACCTATCAATGTCTCTGCAATCTTTGACAATCCTCTACACTATCTACAACACCACCAACCTTTGTGTTGTCTGCAAACTTGCCAACCCACCCTTCTACCCCCATATCCAGGTCGTTAATAAAAATCGCGAAAAGTAGAGGTCCCAGAACCAGTCCTTGTGGGACACCACTCATCACAACCCTCCAATCCGAATGTACTCCCTCCACCACGACCTTCTGCTTTCTGCAGGCATGTCATTTCTGATTCCACCTGGCCAAACTTCCCTAGATCCCATGCCTTCTGACTTTCTGAATAAGTGTGGAACCTTGTCAAATGCCTTAATAAAATCCATGTAGACCACATCCACTGCACTACCCTCATCTATATGCCTGGTCACCTCCTCAAAGAGCTCTATCAGGCTTGTTAGACACGATCTGCCCTTCACAAAGCCATGCTGACTATCCCTGATCACACCATGATACTCTAAATGCCCATAGATCTGATCTCTGAGAATCTTTTCCAACAGCTTTCCCACCACAGATGTAAGTGTCACTGGTCTATAATTACCCGGACTATCCCTACTACCTTTTTTGAACAAGGGGACAACATTTGCCTCTCTCCAATCCTCTGATACCATTCCCGTGGACAATGAGGACGTAAAGATCCTAACCAGAGGCTCAGCAATACTTCCCTTGCCTCGTGGAGCAACCTGGGGATTATTCCGTCAGGCCCCGGGGACTTATCCATCCTAATGTATTTTAACAACTCTAACACCTCCTCTCCCTTAATATCAACATGCTCCAGAACATCAACCTCACTCATTTTGTCCTCACTGTCATCAAGTTCCCTCTCATTGGTGAATACCGAAGAGAAGTATTCATTGAGGACCTCGCTCACTTCCACAGCCTCCAGGCACATCTTCCCACCTTTATCTCTAATCGGTCCTATCTTCACTGCTGTCATCCTTTTGTTCTTCACATAATTGAAGAATGCCTTGGGGTTTTCCTTTACCCTACTTGTCAAGGCCTTCTCATGCCCCCTTCTTGCTCGCCTCAGCCGCTTCTTAAGCTCCTTTCTTGCTACCCTATATTCCTCAATAGACCCATCTGATCCTTGCTTCCTAAACCTCATGTATGCTGCCATCTTCCACCTGGCTAGATTCTTCACCTCACTTGTCACCCATGGTTCCTTCACCCTACCATTCTTTATCTTCCTTACCAGGACAAATTTATCCCTAACATCCTGCAAGAGAAACCTAAACATCGACCACATGTCCATAGTACATTTCCCTGCAAAAACATCATCCCAATTCACACCTGCAAGTTCTAGCCTTATAGGTCCTGTCTAACTCCCTAAATTCTCTTTGCAGGACCTCCTCCTTCTTCCTATCCACGTTATTGATCCCTACATGGACCATGATATCTGGCTGGTCACCCTCCCTCTTGAGAATACTGAGAACTTGATCCGAGATATCACAGACCCTGGCACCAGGGAGGCAACAGACCATCCGGGATTCTCGATCTCTTCCACAGAACCTCTTAGCTGTCCCCCTAAGTATCCATTCCCCTATCACTATTATGAATAAAGTGGATGAGTTTACAGCGTGCATTAGCACTTGGAGCTGTGATGTTGTGGCCATTACAGAGACTTAGATGGTGCTGGGCAGGAATGGCTACTTCAAGTGCCAGGCTTTAGCTGTTTCAGAAAAGACAGGGAGGAAGGCAAAAGAGGTGAGGGTGTGGCACTGTTGATCAGAGATAGTGTCACAGCTGCAGAAAAGGAGGAAGTCATGGAGGGGTTGTCTACAGAGTCTCTGTAGGTGGAAGTTAGGAATAGGAAGGGGTCAATAACTCGACTGAGTGTTTTTTATAGACCACCCAATAGTAACAGGGACATCGAAGAGCAGAGAGGGAGACAGATTCTGGAAAAGAGTAATAATAACAGGGTTGTTGTGGGAGATTTTAATTTCCCAAATATTGATTGGCATCTCCCTAGAGTGAGGGGTTTAGATGGGGTGGAGTTTGTTAGGTGTGTTCAGGAAGGTTTCTTGACACAATATGTAGATAAGCCTACAAGAGGAGAGGATGTATTTGATCTGGTATTGGGAAATGAACCTGGTCAGATGTCAGGTGTCTCGGTGGAAGAGCATTTTGGAGATAGTGATCACAATTCTATTCCTTTACCAGAGTGTTGGAGAGTGATAGGAACAGACAAGTTAGGAAAGTGTTTAATTGGAGTAAGGGGAAATATGAGGCTACCAGGCAGGAACTTGGTAGCATAAATTGGAAACAGATGTTCTCAGGGAAACTAAGGGAAGAAATGTGGCGAATGTTCAGGGGATATTTGCGGGGCGTTCTGCGTAGGTACGTTCCAATGAGACAGAAAGGATGGTAGGGTATACAAACTGTGGCGTACAAAGGCTGTTGTAAATCTAGTCAAGAAGAAAAGAAGAGCTTACGAAAGTTTCAAAAAACTAGGTAATGATAGTGATCTTAGAAGATTATAAGGCTAGCAGGAAGGAGCTTAAGAATGGAGTTAGGAGAGCCAGAAAGGGCCATGAGAAGGCCTTGGTGGACAAGATTAAGGAAAACCCCAAGGCATTCTACAAGTATGTGAAGAGCAAGAAGGTAAGACGTGAGAGAATAGGACAAATCAATTGTGATAGTGGAAAAGTGTGTGTGGAACTGGAGGAGATGGCAGTGGTACTTAATGAATGCTTTGCTTCAGTATTCACTACAGAAAAGGATCTTGGCAATTGTAGGGATGACTTGCAGCAGACTGAAAAGCTTGAGTATGTAGATATTAAGGAAGAGGATGTGCTGGAGCTTTTGATAAGCATCAAGTTGGATAAGTCACCGTGACCAGATGGGACATACCCCAGTCTACTGTGGGAAGCGAGGGAGGAGATTGCTGAGCCTCTGGCGATGATCTTTGCATCATCAATGAGGATGCGAGAGGTTCCGGCGGATTGGAGGGTTGTGGATGTTATTCCCTTATTCAAGAAAGGGAGTAGGGATAGCCTAGGAAATTATGGACCAGTGAGTCTTACTTCAGTGGTTGGTAAGTTGATGGAGAAGATCCTGAGAGGCAGGAATTATGAACATTTGGAGAGGCATAATATGATTAGAAATAGCAAGCATGGCTTTATCAAAGGCAGATCGTGTCTTACGAGCCTGATTGTATTTTTTGAGGATGTGACTAAACACATTGATGTATTTTTTGAGGATGTGACTAAACACATTGATGAGGGTAGAGCCGTCGATGTAGTGCATATGGATTTTAACAAGGCATTTGATAAGGTATCCCATGCAAGGCTTATTGAGAAAATAAGGAGGCATGGGATCCAAGGGGACATTGCTTTGTGGATCCAGAACTGGCTTGCCCACAGACGGCAAAGAGTGGTTGTAGACGGGTCGTATTCTGTATGGAGGCTGGTGACCAGTGGTGTGCCTCAGGGCTCTGTTCTAGGACCCCTACTCTTCGTGATTTTTATAAGTGACCTGGGTGAGGAAGTGGAGGGATGGGTTATCAATTTTGTTGATGACACAAAGGTTGGAGGTGTTGTGGATAGTGTGGAGGGCTAACAGAGGTTACAACGGGACACTGATAGGATGCAAAACTGGGCTGAGAAGTGGCAGATGGAGTTCAACCCAGATCAGTTTGAGGTGGGGTTTACAGGTGTCCCCCGCTTTTCGAACGTTCGCTTTATGACACCTCGCTGTTTCGAAAGACCTACATTAGTTACCTGTTTTCACTAACAGAAGGTGTTCTCACTGTTAAGAAAAAAGGCAGTGCACACCCCAAGCAGCCAAGCTCCTCCCCCGGAACTGCATTCCAGCCGGCGCGGCTTAAACACGTACCTGTGAGCATCTGTGCTTTATGTCAATTTATTTTGAGCATCCATTCTAAGATGAGTTCTGAGGTATCAGAAAAGCCTAAAGGAGCTTGTAAGGCTGTTACACTTAACGTAAAACTAGACATAATTAAGCGTTTCAATCGTGGTGAACGAAGTAAGGACAAAGTGAGTTTGGCTTGTGGAAGTTGACGAAGATGATGTTGAAGAGGTTTTGGCATCCCATGACCAAGAACTGATGCAATTGGAAGAGGAAAGGATAAGAATCGAAACCGAATGCAGTAGCGAACGGACTGAAAGTGAAGTCATCCAGGAACTGAACGTGAAGCAACTGCGTGAGATTTTCGCTGCAATCGCTGTAAAAAAAGGTTTGTAGTATCTGTGACAAACGACGATGAGGAAGCAGTGTGCATGTGGCAAAATCTGCAAGAACGATTGTGGCTTGAAGATCCACCAAGTGAGGATGAAGTGTTTGGCGGGAGCAGGAGCAGCACAACGTGCAGGTGTCCAACCTGGTGAAACAAAGGAGGGGTCAAGCCCGGAGTCACCCCATAGTACCCGGAACCTCCATGTGTTGCAAACTAATCCCTCTAACATGAAGTCTAACAGGAGGCGGATCAAATGGCCTACAGCTAACATGACTTCGCTGTGGAAGCAGTTTGGTGAAGATGTTAACCAAATTCTGGAGGCAACGGCGAAGGGAGGGGTTGATAGGAAGCTGCAAGCCATGACAACAATTATTGTCGGTATCACAGCTGAACGGTTCGGAGGAGAGGAAAAGGAAGGCTCCAAAACATCTTACTCAAAGAACCAAAGAGCATTGAGGATCCACAACATCAGGCAGGAGATGAAAGCCCTGAAGTCCCAATACAAGGAGGCAGGAGAAGAGGAGCGCATTGGCTTGGCCCAGCTGATGTGCATACTACGAAAGAGGATCAGGGTCCTCCGCCGGGCAGAGTGGCATTGGAGGCGGCGTCATGAAAGGGCCCGAAAACGCGCTGCCTTTATTGCCAACCCCTTCAAGTTCACCAAGGAGTTGCTGGGGGAGAAGCGCAGTGGGAAACTGGCCTGTTCACAGGAAGACATAGACCAACATCTGAAGAAGATATATAATGATCCTGAAAGAGAGCAGGAGTTGGGAAAGTGCGACATCCTAATAGACCCACCTGAACCAGATGTGCAGTTCGACATGTCAGAGCTGCAGCTAAAGGAAGTCGGAGAGGTTGTCCGCAAAGCAAGGGCAAGCTCGGCTCCAGGACCAAGCAACACCTCGTACAAAGTGTACAAGAACTGCCCCAAACTCCTGCTGCGTCTGTGGAAGATCCTGAGAACCTTCTGGAGAAGGGGGAAAATCCCAGAACAGTGGAGAGTGGCTGAAGGCGTGTGGATCCCGAAGGAGGAAAATGCCACCCAGATAGATCAGTTTCGCATCATCTCCCTGCTGTGTGTCGAGGCGAAGATCTTCTTCAGTGCAGTTTCTAACCGGCTGTGCACCTACCTAGCAAAGAACACCTATATTGATACATCAGTCCAGAAGGGTGGCATTTCAGGGATGCCAGGCTGTCTGGAGCATATCGGGGTGGTGACACAGCTCATCAGGGAGGCCAGAGAGAACAAGGGCAACCTGTCAGTATTGTGGCTCGACCTGGCAAATGCATACGGCTCCATTCTGCACAAGCTGTTGCAGCTCACACTGACCAAATACCACGTCCCCAGAAGAATCAGAGACCATATCGCTGATTATTACAGCAACTTCAGGATGAGGGTCTCTTCAGGAGCAATTACATCAACCTGGCACAAGGTGGAGATCGGCATCATCACAAGGTGCACTATCTCAGTGACACTGTTCTCCCTAGCCATGAACATGCTCACTAAGTCTGCTGAACCAGAGTGCAGAGGGCCCAGAATGAATTCCGCTCAATGACAACCACCCTCACAGTCACCACAGAATCAGTTCCAGGCTGCCGGAGGATTCTGCAAGGGCTCGAAAAGCTGGTGGAGTGGGCCCGGATGCGTTTCAAACCTGCCAAATCAAGATCGATGGTGCTGAGGAAAGGGAAGGTGGAGAACAAGTTCCGGTTCAGCATCGCAGGCACAGCCATCCCAACCATCACAGAAAAGCCAGTCAAGAGCTTAGGCGAAGTTTTTGACAGCTTTTTAAGGGACACAACATCCATTCAGGCAACCTGCACCGAGTTGGATGACTGGCTGAAATCTGTGGACAAGTCTGGCCTACCTGGGAAGTTTAAAGCGTGGGTGTATCAGCATGGCATTCTTCCCAAAATCCTGTGGCCTCTCATCTATGCAGTTCCAATCTCGACAGTCGAAACCTTAGAGAGGAGGGTTAGCAACCACCTCAGGAGATGGCTGGGGCTGCCAAAGAGCCTGAGCAGCATCGCACTCTATGGACACCACAACAAACTGCAACTGCCCTTCAAATCCTTGGAGGAAGAATTCAAGGTAACAAGAGCTAGAGAAGTGCTACAGTACAGGGACTCAAGTGACCCAAAGGTGGCTAGAGCAGGGATCCAAGTAAGTACTGGCAGGAAGTGGAGGGCAGAGGAAGCTGTTCAGGAGGCAGAGGCGAGGCTGCGTCACAGGAGGCTGGTGGGAGTGGTCACACGAGGCCGAGCTGGGCTAGGATCCTTTCCAACTCCTCAAATGGACACCAGAGGGAAGGAAAGGCGTCGTCTAGTTCAGGGGTCCCCAACCTTTTCTGCATTGCGGACCGGTTTAATATTGACAATATTCTTGCGGACCGGTCGACCGGGGCGGTGGAGGTAGGGTTGCCAACGGACAAGAGTAGCAGTCAAATGCGTTGTTTACCCAAAAAAACTACAATGGCCATGAAGCCTTGTGCGGGCACCAGTGCACATGTGCATCGTGACCTGCCGATTCCCGCCCCGCCCGCCCCCACGAGCAAATCCTTTTTGGCGGTTCTGTTCGTGGGGGTGGGTGTTAATCACTACTGGAATATAGGCGATAAGTGGGTAATACACTCAATTTTGTTTCTAAAAGGGCTTATCTAACGAATTTAATATTAAACACACAGCGCATATTTTCCTCACATGAATACAGTGATAAGTCAATTATCAGGGGAGGACAGGGGAGCTTGAAGTGTTGAACGAACTTCCAGTAGAAGTGGTAGAGGCAGGTTCGATATTATCATTTAAAGAAAAATTGGATAGGTATATGGACAGGAAAGGAATGGAAAGTTCAATGGCATGTTTTCGGACGAAATGGAATTGGCACAATTGCTTTGTAGTTTTGATTCTACTTAGAAAACTTCATTGTTTCTACAATTAACAGTGTATTTTCCATGTAACCTGTTTTGCAGATTTTTACACTAAGCCATTGCCACCAGTACCAACAAGTCAGAAATCAGACTCTGAGGCCGATGATGTCTGAAGGTCTCGGCGGTCTGAAGGTCGCGATTCTCTTTAAACAGAAAAAATTGTATGTATAGTCACGACATAAAAAAAGTTGTTTTATGAAATCAGGAAAGACCTGTGAGACCTACCACTAAGAAGAAAAAGAATTGAATATTGCTCCAGAAATTGATCCTTTGTACTGAAAAACACTGGCATGTTAGCAATGCAAAACATGACAGACTTTGAGGAAAGTTTTTTACAGATCTACTGAAAACTGGCAGAGTAAAATAGTTGAACAAAAATCAGTTTTAATATAGTACAAACCACCATGAAGTCTTCGGAGCTTAATGGAGATAGAAGAGACTGCAAATGCTGGAAATCGGGAGCAACACAAAGTTGGAGGAGCTCAATAAGTCAGGCAACGTCAATGAAGGGAAAATGTATACACACCTTTGAACTGTTGGGCTGCTTCTGGTTAAGCTCCAATAACTACTTTAAGATGTCATTGAAGTGGTTCATTCTCAGCAAACAGAAATTACATCTATGTTGATTATGGTCAAGTGAAGAATTGTTACAGTTGGAACTTGGGCTTCCCATTCTGAGATGGCGATATATGTTTTTGCAGAGAGCACTTTTTAATACAGGTATGTTGGTGGTCACTAAAGGTATATGTGTAATTTAAGCTTTATCTTCATAACTGAAGAGTCCATTTTATTCTGCAATCAAGAGTTTTCAGAGACTATTTGATACCTTTACACATCTGTCAAAGATGTCTTCAAGCACTTTAGTTTGCAAGCACTTTACATACCTTGCAAAATAAAGAATCATTAAGTTTCAGAAAATACTAGTTTTTAAAAGGATTCCTGTTAAATTGCTTTGTATTACAAAGCACCATATGGGTTTAAATTGTAAAATTGAAATTTCATTTGAATAAACTTTTTACTTTCAAAACTACTGTATTTAGAATCCAATGAGATGTTGAAAATACCCATGATTGTCACTTCAGTTTGAGAGTAATGAGATAGTTTGCTTGTGTTTTCTGAGAAAGAAGTTGTTAACATCACAACTACGATCAGCTCAACAGTATATATTATGTCATGAATTGTTTTTATTCCACTTTTCCAATATCCCTTTCTGTATGTATTTTTAAATTACATCAAACACAAAGCTATTTAACAGTTGTATATTCTCATACAGTAACTGAATCCTAATGGTTGTTCTTCAGTGAAATATTTAACGTTCAAGCATTGTTTCATCAGTTAAAATGATCACAACAAATCCAAATATATTTCAGTGCAAGATAACATTTTTCAAATGCAGTTGGTGCTTAGTTAGATTTTGTACATCTCATAAATGTATAAATTTTGAGGTTTTCATGAATTTTGTTTTTCTGAAACCGTACAGTAGATGAGTCCCAACCCTTTAAATACTGTCTTCTCCCAATAATACAACCTGGTTCACCTGAAGACATTGTTTCATATTTAGAGTACAAATGTCAGCAACCATCAGGTATCTTGCTGAGTAGGGACGTTATATGCTATAAGCCTGAACATATTTTTGTCACACAAATACCTAGCTGATATGAATGAACAATTGCAACATTGCAACTCAAACCAAAGCTGTCTTCCAAAATTCACACTTGAAATCCCATGGATAGTTCTCAAATAATTCCCTGTGCTCTGGCATCACTTGCTTTACCTTCCCCTCTCACTGATCCTCATATTTGTCATGATCTAGGGCTAAATCTGTGACTTGTTTGTACAGAATACAACCAATACAATGGCATGCAAAAGTTTGGGCACCCTGGTCAAAATTTCTGTTACTGTGAATAGCTAAATAGTAAAATGTCTTGTACTCAGAAACTGATGTCTGATATGTTAATAGGTTATTAGTAACCTTCAGGTCTCAATTTCTTAATTGAAAATTTCATGATGTTTTTGAAATAAAAGAATTACTCTTAAAAGCGCTGGAGAGTGTTTTCTCTATATTTATAAGTTTGGAGACTGATGTCTTTTTGCCCCTAAAATGAAGACTATTCAGAAAACATCTCTGAAGATCACTATCAAGTGTCCTGAATCAACTCCAAATTACATTCCCATTTCATCACTTACAAGATAATAGATTTTGCTGTTAGAGAAAGGAGAATCGGTTGATGTTGTGTACTTGGATTTTCAGAAGGTGCCACAAATGAGGCTGCTTAACAAGGTACAAGCCCATAGTAGTACAGGGAAGATTCTAGCATGGATAAAGCAGTGGCTGACTGGCAGAAGGCAAAGATTGAGAGTAAAGGGTGTCTTTTCTGACTGGCTGCCGGTGACTAGTGGTGTTTCACAGGGGTCTGTGTTGGGACGGATTCTTTTTACGTTATATGTTAATAATTTGGATGATACAATTGAGGACTTTGCAAAGTTTGCAGACAATACAAAGATAGGTGGAGCAGCAGGTAGTTCTGAGGAAGTAGAGAGGCTACAGAAGGACTTGGATTTGGAGAATGGCCAAAGAAGTAGCAAATGGAATATAGTGTCAGGAAGTGTATGGTCATGCACTTTGGTAGAAGAAATGAAAGGTTTGACAATTTTCTAGAGAGGAAATACAAGCACCTGAGGTGCAAAGGGACTTGTGCAAGATTCCCAAAAGATTAATTTGCAGGTAGAGTCAGGTAAGGATGTTAGCATTCATTGTAAGAGGGCTAGAATATAAAAACAAGGATGTAATATTGAGCCTTTATAAAACATTGATGAGGCCTCACTTGTAGTATTGTGAGCAGTTTTGAGCCCCTATTATAGAAAGGATGTGCTGGAGCTGGAGAAGGTTCATGAAAATGATTCCAGGTTTGAGGGGGTTGTCATATAAGGAGTGTTGAATGGGTCTGTGCCTGTCTTCACTGGTATTGAGAAGAGTGAGGGGTGACCTCATTGAAACCAATCGAATGGTGAAAGGCCTTGATAGAGTAGATGTGGATAGAATGTTTCCTCTGGTGGGACAGTCTAAGACCAGAGGACACAGCCTTGGAATAAAGGGGTGTCTTTTTAGAACAGAAATGAGATTTCTTTAGCCAGAGAGTGGTGAATCTGTGGAATTCGTTGCCACAGGCAGCTGTGGAGGACAAGTCTATATGTATACTTAAGGCAGAGGTTGATGGAATCTTGATTGGTCAGCGCATTAAGGGATATGTGGAGAGGGCAGGAGATTGGGGCTGAGAAGAAAAATGGATCAGCCATGAAATGACAGCAGATTTGATGGGCCAAATGGCCTAATTCTACTTCTATGTCTTAAGGGTTTATATCTGGACTGAGACTTATCATTGGCAATGCAGAAATACCACTGCTGTAGTAGCAGTTAATGTAGATAATGTTGTTCCTTGTTCATAATTTTAAAATATTTGCAGCTATCCTTCAAGACCTTGTTGTTCCTGTTATGTTCTCTGATCCCTGATTGATTCCGTTACCTTTACAAGACATCCATGGGAGCATTAGTTGATGCATTTTAAGAGAGTCATCCTTGTGATATGAAAGGAACGCCAGATAATATTGTTGAGGTTAAAATATTTATCCTGTGAAATCCTTCCAAGGTATGAAACTTTGTCCCTGTCCATGTTCTCATTAATGTGTGGGCTGCTTGGTAATTTAATTATTCATTAATTGTATATAAAAAAATGTACATCACCCAATTATACTCAATTGTTTACTGCAAGTGGGACATGTTGTTCACTTCATCCTGGACCACTTCCCAGCACAATCATGAAGAAGGCATACCAATGGCTCCATGTTGTTAGGAGTTTGAAGAGACTTCGTATATCACCAAAGACTCTTGCAATCTCAATAGCTCTGTAGTGGAAAGCTTGGTATGGATGCTCCAATGCACAGGATTGCAAGAGGCTATCGGCTCAGCCGCCTTTATCATAGGCACAGCCTCCCAGCAGTAGAGGACATATTCAAGAGACAATGCCTTAACAAGGTGGCATATCATCAAGGACCCTTGCTATCTGGTCCATGTCCTTTCGCTACTACCATAGAGGAGGAGAAACAGGACTTTGAAGACCCACACAATGATTTAGGAGCAGCTTATCCCATGCAAATGTTACGTCTTTCACTGTTCTGCTGCTGTAAAACACCAAATTTCATGTCATATAAGATGGTATTACAGGGCAGATGGTGTTAAAGATGCAATGATTTCCCCTAAACTTTCCAAGAAGTACAATATCCTCACTGATCCTAGGGAATCCTCGCCTATTCACAAAGGACCATTTAGGATGGTGGCCAAAGTCCCAAGTCCTTGCATCCACAAGATACAGTGGTCCAAGGTAAACTCTGTATAAACTGACCGCTAACTTGTCAGCTCTCATTGGCCTCAACGGTCATCTGGTAAATGACAGAACGGAAGCAGAAACTAGTCATTCTCCACGGTGAGGAGTTGTTTATCCTCAAATCCCCTACTCCCTTGTAATTTAAAAAACAGAACTGTTCGGGCGATCTGGAGAGGAGCAAGTGGTAAAATCCGGAGAGAGCTCCTGCGCTCCGGTGTCGTCAGTCCCTAGCTCTAACAGATGGGTGGGTTGTGACGACCCCGACCGTGGCTCCAATGGGGAGAAACTGCACTTCATAGAAGCAGGAAGGCGATCGGGGCGGGGCGAGGCGGGTGAACGGTCCGAGGGCGGGCAGCCGGGCCGTCCAGTTGGGGGTGCCCGAGGCCGCGGCCCACCACGATGCAAGGCTCTGCAGGCGGTGTGAAGGGCTCCCGATTAGCATCACTTCCTTGGCGGCTGGGTCGGACGCGCGGCCTTGCATTCGGAACCCAGGCACAGGTACAGAGACAGGATACACCGCTGACAAGGCTGGGCACAGGCCCGGTTGCTGAGACGCCAAGAGAGAACTGGGAGGGGATGCTTTCTGATGGAAAAGTTGGAGAGGGGAGGCCAGGGCTTTGAATTTCAGTGGTTGAATGGGAGGAATGTGTGGTTAGTGTAGAAGTTAGTTTTAATTTAAGAAACCAGAAATCCCAAGTTGAAAATCTGCAATTTACAAGTATACAGTAAATGGGAGGGCGCTTAAGTAAGGTTGATGAGCAGAGAAAATTCGGGGATCAAGACCATAGTTTCCTGAAAGTCAAAATACTAGTTGATAAATGTCTGAGCAGGTAGTAATACTCCCTTTTTAAACCATTAAAATATTTAAAAATCTGCAGATGCTGGAAATACAAAACAACACACACAAAATGCTGGAGGAACTTAAAACCTCGGTTTACCACAACTTTATAAACAAATGCCAGACATCCCACCCTGCAAAAACTCATTTCAGAGAGGTATCACCACCATTTCAGGGAGGTAGCACCCCCACCCCCCGCAACCCCATATTCCTCCCCCCTCCCCCGTCGACCTCCAAGGGTGTATGTAATACTTTGTTTAGAGATTTTGTCTAATCTGTAAACCAAGTTGGGTATATGCAGAAAATGTGACATTAAAATATGTACTTATATTATCATGTTTATAAGCAAGTCTACAGGGAGTTTGGCCTCATCACGTAGGACAGCGGTCCCCAACCACCGGGCCACAGAGCATGCGCTACCGGCCGCGAGGAAACGATATCATTTGGCGATATGAGTCAGCTGCACCTTTCCTCATTCCCTGTCACGCCCACAGTTGAGCTTGAACACACGCGAGGTCATTAACAGCGCGGGAAGATGATCAACTCCTCGAGCTTGCAAATGACGGCGGGCTGAAAAGTATGTTTGACATAACATCTCTGTTGGCATTCTGGATCAAAGTCAAGGCTAAATATCCTGAGATAGCCAGGAAAGCACTGAAAACGTTGCTTCCATTTCCACCATATCTCTGCAATGAATGCAGTGAAAACTAAATTGCGGAATAGACCGGATATAAGGAACCCCCTTCGAGTATCGCTGTCTCCCATCACCCCTCGATAGGGCCGTCTTGTTGCAGGGAAACAAGCCCAGGGTTCCCGCTGATTCAGCAATATTGGTGTGTTGAAATGATTTTATATGTTCATATGGGGAAAATAAGTGCCGTGTGTTTAATATCCGAACATTACTTAAAATGTTATGATGCTATTGACTGATAAGTGACTTATATAACCATATAACAATTACAGCATGGAAATAGGCGATCTCGGCCCTTCTAGTCCGTGCCAAAAGCTACTCTCACCTAATCCCACCAACCTGCACTCAGCCCATAACCCTCCATTCCTTTCCTGTCCATATACCTATCCAATTTTTCTTTAAATAATATCGAACCTGCCTCTACCACTTCTACTGGAAGTTCGTTCAGCACTTACTTCAAGCTCCCCGTCCTCCCCTCATGATTGACTTATCACTATATTCATGCGAGGAAAATATGCGCTGTGTGTTTCATATTAAATTCGTTAAATAAGTCCTTTTAGAAACGAAATTAAGTGTATTAGCCCCTTACTACCAATATTCCGGTTGTGATTAACATCCCCCCAACCGCCCCTCACCCCGAACAGAATTGCCAAAAACCATTTGTAGAGAATAATAGCGAAAGGTACACGGATGCTCAGGTCACGCACGCACACTGGTGCCCGCGCAAGGCTTCATGGTCATTGTAGTCTTTTTGAGGTAAACACAACGTATTTTTTGACTGGTACTCTTGTCCGTTGGCAACCCTACCCCCCTCCCACCCCCCCGGGTCGGCCAGTCCGCAAGAATATTGTAAATATTAAACCAGTCCGCAGCGCAAAAAAGGTTGGTGACCCCTGACGTAGGACATCAATAGCGTAGTTCCTTAGCAGCCAGCCAGCTAGTTTAAATAACGTTAGCTATGCTAATGAACGAATGACACCTGTTAAACTCACCTCAACATGTCTTTTACATTTTAACCCACCATGGACAATAGAAAAGTCACTGTTGCAAACAGTGCAGCGAGCAGCACTGTCATTATTTTTGAGGTCGACTGTAAAGCCCCCCCCACAAAGAAAACTGATAGGTCTACTCAGCAGGGGTCCCCAACATTTTTTGCCCCGCAGACCGGTTTAATATTGACAACATTCTTGCGGACCGGCAGACCGGGGGGAGGTGGGGTGTTAATCACGACCGGAATATAGGTGATAATGTAGCGGTGTGCTACACACAGCGCTAGAACAACCACACGGAGTCGGTGAGTTGGAGTTGCGATAAAGAGATTTATTCAAACTTCGCGGCCTGCTTTAAAGCCTGCCCGTTCGCGCGCTCCCTGGGGCGGGACTGCTGTGGGGAATGCATATTCCCAGACCCTTTCCGCGCATGGGATCTTCCCCCTGCTGGTGAAGATGGCCTGGCGCCCTTTCTGGGGCCGGCCCTCTGCCTCCGCGCGCTGTTTCGTGGGCCAGTTTGTGTGTGCTAGAAAGTGGGTCGCCACTTAAACCCCGCCCCCAGAACCAGCGATCCCTCCCCCAATGTCCACAGTCTGGATCGGCCTCTGTTTGGGAGGTCTGCCCCTGTGCCGCGGTGCCTGAGCCTGGACTGGCTGCGCCAAGTCCACATGGGCCGGTTTGAGTCGGTCCACTGTGAAAACCTCCTCTCTCCCCCCAATGTCCAGCACGAACGTGGACCCGTTGTTCCTGATCACCTTAAACGGCCCCTCGTAGGGCCGCTGAAGCGGTGCCCGGTGTCCGCCCTGTTGTACAAAAAGAAACTTACAGTTCTGCAGGTCTTTGGGTACGCAGGTCGGGCTCTGTCCGTGCTGTGAAGTGGGGATGGGGGCCAGGTTACTGAGCCTCTCCCATAGTCTGTCCAGGACTGCTGTGGGTTCTTCCTCTTGCCCCCTTGGGGCTGGTATGAACTCTCCTGGGACGACCAGGGGTGCGCCATACACCAACTCGGCCGACGAGGTGTGCAGATCCTCCTTGGGCGCCGTGCGGATTCCGAGCAGGACCCAGGGAAGTTCGTCCACCCAGTTAGGCCCCTCCAGGCGGGCCATGAGAGCCGATTTCAGGTGACGGTGGAAGCGCTCCACTAGTCCGTTCGACTGTGGGTGGTAGGCAGTTGTATGGTGTAGCTGTGATCCTAAAAGGCTGGCCATAGCTGACCACAGGCTGGAGGTGAACTGGGCGCCCCTGTCGGAGGTAATGTGGGCCGGTACCCCAAAGCGGGCTTCCCAGGTTGCGATCAGTGCTCGGGCGCAGGATTCGGAGGTGGTGTCGGTGAGCGGGACTGCCTCTGGCCATCTGGTGAACCGGTCTATCATAGTTAGGAGGTACCGTGCTCCTCACGACACTGGCAGGGGCCCCACGATATCCACATGGATGTGGTCGAACCTCCGGCGGGTGGGTTCGAACCGCTGCGGCGGAGCCTTGGTATGCCGCTGCACCTTGGCCGTTTGGCACTGCATACACGTCTTGGCCCATTCACTGACCTGTTTACGAAGCCCATGCCACACGAACCTGTTGGCGACCAGCCGGACGGTTGTCCTGATGGAGGGGTGCGCTAAGTTGTGAATAGATTTGAAAACCCGCCGGCACCAGGCTGCAAGGACGACGGGGCGGGGTTGACCGGTAGCTATGTCACATAGTAGGGTCCTCTCACCTGGGCCTACGGGGAGGTCTTGGAGCTGCAAACCGGAGACTGCAGTCCTGTAACTGGGGATCTCAGTGTCTGCCTGCTGTGCCTCTGCCAGCGCTGCGTAGTCCACCCCCTGGGACAGGGCCTGTATGGTAGGTCTGGAAAGTGTGTCTGCCACGACATTGTTCTTTCCAGAGACATGCCGGATGTCCGTCGTGTACTCGGAGATGTAAGACAGATGTCGCTGCTGGCGGGACAACTGGGGGTCGGACGCCTTCGTGAACGCAAAGGTAAGCGGTTTGTGGTCCGTGAACGCGGTGAAAGGCCTACCTTCTAAGAAGTACCTGAAATGCCAGATTGCCAGGTATAGTGCCAATAGCTCCCGGTCGAAAGCTCTGAATTTGAGTTCGGGTGGTCGTAGGTGTTTGCTGAAGAACGCCAGGGGTTGCCAGCGACCCTCGATGAGTTGTTCCAGCACTCCATCGACTGCTGTGTTAGATGTGTCCACCATGTGGGCAGTAGGAACGTCCGTTCTGGGGTATACTAGCGTCGCGGCGTTTGCCAAGGCTTCTTTGGTTTTCTGAAAGCAACTGCAGCCTCTTCGTCCCAGGTAATGTCCTTGCTCTTACCGGACATCAGAGTGAACGGGGGCACATGGTTCGGGCCGCTGAGGGGAGGAAATGGTGGTAGAAATTCACCATACCCACGGATTCCTGCAGGCCTTTGATGGTGTTGGGTCGGAGGAAGTGGCGGACCGCGTCTACCTTGGCGGGCAGAGGGGTTGCCCCGTCTTTAGTAATCCTGTGGCTCAGGAAGTCGATGGTGTCGAGTCCGAACTGGCATTTGGCTGGATTGATTGTAAGACGGAATTCACTCAGGCGGGAGTAGAGCTGGCGGAGGTGGGACAGATCCTGTTGACGACTCCTGCTGGGTATAAGGATGTCGTCCAAATAGATGAATGCAAAGTCCAGGTCGCATCCCACCGCGTCCATTAGCTGCTGGAAAGTCTGTGCGGCATTCTTCAGGCCGAACGGCATTCGGAGGAATTCGAAAAGTCCGAACGGGGTGATGAGTGCTGTTTTGGGGATGTTGTCCAGATGTACCGGGATTTGATGGTATCCCCGGATGAGGTCTACCTTGGAAAAGATCCTTGCGCCGTGTAGGTTTGCTGCGAAGTCTTGAATGTGCGGCACAGGGTAGCGGTCTGGCGTTGTAGCCTCGTTCAATCTGCGGTAGTCACTGCATGGTCTCCAGCCCCCCGTTGCCTTGGGCAGCATGTGCAGCGGGGAGGCCCATGGGCTGTCGGACTGTCGTATGATCCCCAATGCCTCCATCTTCTTGAACTCGTCCTTCGCCAGTCGGAGCTTGTCCGGGGGAAGCCTTCGAGCACGGGCATGGAGGGGTGGTCCCTGGGTCGGGATGTGGTGCTGTACTCCGTGTCTGGGCATGGCTGCCATGAACTGCGGTGTCAGTACTGATGGGAAATCCGCCAGGACCCTGGTGAATTCATCGTTGGAGAGCGTGATGGAGTCCAGGTGTGGGGCTGGCAACTTTGCTTCACCCAGGGAGAACATTTGAAAAGTCTTGGCGTGGACTAATCGCTTCCCTTACAGGTCGAGCAGCAGGCTGTGGGGTCGCAGAAAATTTGCCCCCAGGAGTGGTTGGGCCACGGAGGCCAGTGTGAAGTCCCACGTGAACCGGCTGGAGCAGAACTGTAGCCGCACCATGCGGGTGCCGTAGGTTGGTATTGTGCTGCCATTTGCGGCCCTCAGGGTGGGTCCCGGTTCTCTATTGCGGGTGTCGTAACTCGTTGGAGGTAAAATGCTGATTTCCGCTCCGGTGTCGACCAAAAATCGGCGTCCCGACTGCTTGTCCCAGACATCCAGGAGGCTGTCCTGATGGCCAGCCGCCGTAGCAATCAGCGACGGCTAGGCCTTGGCGTTTCCCGGGAATTTGCAGGGTGGTCTACAGCGGCGGGCCTCTGTGCCCCACCACTGGTGGTAGAAGCACCACCAGCGTTCGCTGGGCTCTGCTGCCAGGCCTGGTCTGGTCTGGTCTGTCGTTGGGCACGCGGCTTGGTGATCTGTGCGACGGATGCCCCTCTCTCCTTCTTGGCATTCCACAGCACATCTGACTGGGTCCGCCATCCCCCGGGGTTTGCTGAAATCTGCGTCGGACAGCAGCATGCATATGTCCTCGTGCAGTTGCTCTAGGAACACCTGTTCAAACATGAAGCAGGGTTTGTGTCTTTCAGCCAGGGCCAGCATCTCGTTCATTAATGCTGATGGCGCCTGTCTCCCAAACCATCCAGGTGCATTAAGCGGCGTGCTCGTTCGCGCCGTGAGAATCCGAAAGTCCTTATGAGCAGGGCTTTGAATGCTGTGTATTTGCCGTTCTCCGGGGGCGACTGTATAAATTCCTCAACTTGTGCAACAGTCTCTTGGTCGAGGGAGCTCAGCACGTAGTAGTAACGAGTGGACTCCGAGGTTATCTGCCGAATGTGGAATTGTGCTTCTGCCTGTTCAAACCACAGACGAGATCTCAGTGGCCAAAAGCTTGGCAGTTTTAACAAAACTGCATGAACAGATGCGGCGTCGGTCAACTCTGGTCCAAATATCGTTTGGGCCGTCGGGGTCACCAAATGTAGCGGTGTGCTACACACAGCGCTAGAATAACTACATGGAGTCGGTGAGTTGGAGGTGCGATGAAGAGATTTATTCAAACTTCGCGGCCTGCTTTAAAGCCTTCCCGTTCCCGCCCTCCCTGGGGCGGGACTGCTGTGGGGAATGCATATTCCCAGACCCTTTCCGCGCGCGGGATTTTCCCCCTGCTGGTGAAGATGGCCTGGTGCACTTTCTGGGGCCGACCCTCTGCCTCCGCGCGCTGTTTTGTGGGCCGGTTCGTGTGTGCTAGAAAGTGGGTCGCCACAATAAGTCAATTATTAGTCAATAGCATCATAACATTTTAAGTAACGTTTGGATATTAAACACACCGCATATTTTCCCCGTATGAACATATAAAATCGTTGCAAAAAATACCAATATCGCTGAATCAGTGGGAGACCTGGGCTTGTTTCCCTGCAACAAGATGGTCCCATCGAAGGGTGATGGGAGACAGTGATACTCGAAGGGGGTTCCTTGTGTCCAGTCTATTCCGCAATTTAGTTTTCGTTGCATTCGTTGCAGAAAACTCTGCTTCGCAGCGATATGATGTTGGAAATGGAAGCAACGTTTTCAGTGCTTAGATGGCTATCTCAGGATATTTAGCCTTGACTTTGATCTGGAATACCGGCAGAGATGTTATATCAAACATACTTTTCAGCCCGTCGTCATTTGCAAGCTCGAGGAGTTGATCTCCTTCCCGCGCTGACATGGATGACGCGCGGGTAATGACCTCCCGTCCGTTCGAGCTCAACAGTGCGCGTGACAGGGAATGAGGAAAGGTGCAGCTGACTCCTATCGCCAAATGATATCGTTCCCTCACGGCCCGGTGGTTGGGGACCACTCTTAGCACGAAGAGAGACCAATCAGGATGCTCGCTCTCCTTCTCCCTCTCTTTCTCAAAAAAATCTATTACCGGGATATTGTTTATAATTTCCGGGCGTCAGGGAGCCACTATCGATATGCAGGAGACTCCCAAAACTTCCGGGAGAGGTGGGATGTCTGAACTGCCATTATTAGTCTGTAAAAAAAATCCAGGCTAAACATTAGTATTAGACGCACAAGAATGTACTGTACTGGAATCTGGAGAACAAACGATCTGCCGTGGGAACTCAACAGGCAGAGCAGTATCTGTTGGATGAAAGAAATTATCCATGTTGGCTTTATGCAGGATTTTGACCGGAAATATCCTTCCACAGATATTGATTCACCCTCTGAGTTCCAGCAAATTATTGTTACTATTAGACTCATGACTAAAAACCAGAAACTGAGATTAAGAATATGTTTCTAAAACTATGCTCATGAGACAAACTACAAACCCCATTCCAGAAAAGTTGGGATATTTTCCAAAATGCAATAAAAACAAAAATCTGATATGTTAATTCACGTGAACCTTTACTTAACTGACAAAAGTACAAAGAAAAGATTTTCAATAGTTTTACTGACCAACTTAATTGTATTTTGTAAATATACACAAATTTAGAATTTGATGGCTGCAACACACTCAACAAAAGTTGGGACAGAGGCATGTTTACCATTGTGTTACATCACCTTTCCTTTTAATAACACTTTTTAATCATTTTGGAACTGAGGATACTAATTGTAGTAGATTTGCAATTGGAAATTTTGTACATTCTTGCTTGATATAAGACTTCAGCTGCTCAACAGTCCGTGGTCTCCGTTGTCTGATTCTCCTCTTCATGATGCGCCATACATTTTCAATAGGAGATAGATCTGGACTGACAGCAGGCCAGTCAAGCACACGCACTCTGTGTCTACAAAGCCACGCTGTTGTAGCCTGTGTAGAATGTGATCTGGCATTGTCCTGCTGAAATAAGCATGGACGTCCCGGGAAGAGATGTCGCCTTGATGGCAACATATGTCTCTCTAAAGTCCTAATATACGCCTCAGAGTCAATGGTACCTTCACATACATGCAACTCACCCATGCCGTGGGCACTGATGCACCCCCATACCATCACAGATGCTGGCTTTTGCACCTTTCGCTGATAACAATCTGGATGGTCGTTTTCATCTTTGGCACGGAGAACTCGACACCCGTTTTTTCCGAAAACTAGCTGAAATGTGGACTCATCTGACCACAGCACACGGTTCCACAGTCTTTCGGTCCATCTGAGATGAGCTCAGGCCCAGAGAACTCGCCGGCGTTTCTGCATAGAGTTGATGTATGGCTTCCTCCTTGCGTAATACAGTTTCAAGTTGCATTTCTGGATGCAGCGACGGACTGTGTTGAGTGACAATGGTTTTCCGAAGTACTCCCGAGCCCAGGTGGTTATAATTGTCACAGTAGCATGACGGTTTCTTAGGCAGTGCCACCTGAGGGCTCGAAGATCACACGCATTCAACAGTTGTTTCTGACCTTGCCCTTTGCGTTGAGAAATGTTTCTTTTAAACTGACTAACAATTCTCTCACGAATTTTGGCACAAAGGGGTGAGCCACGACCCATCCTTGCTTGCAAAGACTGAGCCTTTGATGGATGCTACTTTTATACCCAGTCATGATACCTCACCTGCTACCAATTAGTCTGCTTAATGTGGAGTCTTCCAAACCGGTGTTACTGGAATATTCTGTGCACTTTTCAATCTTATTTTAACTCCGTCCCAACTTTTGTTGAGTGTGTTGCAGCCATCAAATTCTAAATTTGTGTATGTTTACAAAATACAATTAAGTTGGTCAGTAAAACTATTGAAAATCTTTTCTTTGTACTTTTGTCAGTTAAATAAAGGTTCACGTGAATTAACATATCACAGATTTTTGTTTTTATTGCATTTTGGAAAATATCCCAACTTTTCTGGAAATGGGGTTTGTACATTGACTGAACAACTCATGAGGATGGTGGAGGAGATGTCTGGCGTTCTTGTTTCGTTGGAAAGGTAAATGGAATGTAACATTTGGGGTGTTACTTTACAAGTTTAGAACCCATTTAGAAGTATTGTGTGCAGTTCTAGCCTTCACACTATAGGAAAGATGTGACTGCTGCACAGTGTGCAAGGAAGATTCTCCAGGATGTTGTCTGAATATTCAGTTTATTTCAAATTATGTTTGCATTTCTGTAATGTGCTGAAGCTGCAAGAAAACTAATTTCATGGCATTTATACACTGGGTATGTTTGTACATAGAAAAGTACACCACAGTACATGACCTTTGGCCCACGATCTTGTGCCAACCTTTTAACTTACTCCAACATCAATCTAGTTTAGTGGATAGCACAACACTTTACAGTACCAGTGGCCCAGGTTCAATTCCCACTATTGCCTATAAAAAGTTTGTACGTTGTCCCCATGACCACATCGGTTTTCTCAACCATTGGAGCTCAATTAGCTCCAT
Source organism: Mobula hypostoma (assembly GCF_963921235.1). Taxonomy (NCBI): domain Eukaryota; kingdom Metazoa; phylum Chordata; class Chondrichthyes; order Myliobatiformes; family Myliobatidae; genus Mobula; species Mobula hypostoma. The sequence goes on along the minus strand of NW_026948118.1, from coordinate 98,190 downwards.
TTTCTCAACCGTTGGAGCTCGAATACCTCCAATGCAAGTACAGCCTACTTTAAACATGGAAACCAAACTTGTACTGTGTTCCAGGTATGTCCTCACCAGTGCCTTGTAAAGTTGCATTAAGACTTGGCTACTTTTATACCTTATGCCCTTGACAATAGAAGTTAATATTCCAAGGGATATTCTAATTTCCATATGCTGACTTTTTGTGTTTCATGTAATTGGATCCCAATGTATGGGTAGTTTCATATCATAATGATTTTTTTTTCTTTTTTCATTCTGTAGTTTCATATCACAGTGATTTTTTTCTTTTTCCATTCTTCCATGCAATGTGGATAACATTAAACCATATTTTCCCATGTTAAAATGCATCTGCCAGCTTCTTACCCACACACATAACCGTTCTCTATTCCTCTGAAAACTGTTGTTCTCTCCTTTCTATTTGCTAACCCACCTATTTTACTACATCAACAACTATCTTAACTGTACATTCAGTCACTTCTTTTAAATCATTAATGTAGATCACTCACACAGATGTTTCAATGTCATGAAATACTGTAAAATATATACGTGGTATATCAAAAGGATTTTATCCAAAATATGATGGTGTCAGATCAAAATGGAGATTTGGAAGTGGAGAAAAAAATCATTCTGACCAGTCTATGGTGTTCTTTTCTATAACTAATAGAAGATAATTTTGCTGTTCTAGTCAACCAGCACCTTAATGGCCAGACCTTTCCTCTACTGTGATTAACAATTGTGAAATAGGTTTTTCTAGTGAACATTCTTGTATTTAGTGTCATTATTTGAAAATGTGAAAAACTAATTCCCTTTGCAAGCTTTGTTTCATTGAAGGAGGAGTGACAGAGCATACTTCACTTGCAATTAATTTACTATCCAATACCAAAATGACAATCGAACAAAGACTTTTTGCTCAGGTTTCCCTAAGGTAACTTGCTGGTGTTAAGAAAGAGGCAGTTAACATAAAGAGGTGTTAACATAAGGACAGATAAGTCCCTGAGTCCAGGTGGGATCTACCCTTGGTTGCTACAAAAGCGAGGCAAGAGATTGCTGGAGTATTGACAATGACTTTGTGTCCTTACTGGCCAAGGAGTAGTATCAGAGGACTGAAGGATAGAAAACATTCAAGGAAAGTAATAGGGATAATGCTTGAAATGAAAGACCAGTGAGTCATATGTTAGTGGTGGGCAAACTAATGGAGCAGATTCTTAGGGACAGGACTTACAAGCATCTGGAGAAGCATGGTTTCATCAGGGATAATCAACATGGTTCTGTGTGGGACGGACATGCCTTATGAGCCTGATTGACATTTTCAAGGGAGTGTCAAAGTAAATTGAAGTCAGCAGAGCAGTGAATGTGGTAAATATTGATCTTAGTAAGGCCTTTGATAAGGTTCATCCGGAAAGTCATGAAGGACAGGATACATGGAAACCTGACAGCATGAGCTTGGAATTAGCTAGCCCACCGAAGGCAGAAGGTGGTATTAGATGGTGTATGTTCTGCTTTGGAGGTCATTGAGCATCAGGAATCTGTTCTGGTACTCCTGCTCTTTGTGGTTTTAATAAATGACTTGGACTTGGAAGTGGAAAGGTGGGTTAATAAATCTGTAGCTGACAAAGAATAGTGGAATTATGAATAGTATAGAAGTTTGTTGCAGGGTACAACTGGACATATAGTGCTGTGCTGGTCTGAGAAGTGGCTAATAGAACTCAGTCTGGAAAAGCGCAATGGGAAGTTGAACTTGATAAGACAATACTAGGTTAATAACAGAAGTTTTGGCAGTGTGGAGGAAAAGGGGGGGGGGGTGGTCTGGGGTCCACATCCTTAGATCCTTCAAAGTTGCTGTGCAAGTTGATAGGGTGTTAAATAAGGCATTTGGTGTGTTGGTCTTTATTAGATGAGGCATTGAGTTCAGGAGCTGTGAGATAATTTTGTAACTCTGCAGAAGTCAGGTTAGACCACACTTGGAGTATTGTATTCAGTGTTGGTCACCTCATCATTGGGAGAATGTGGAAGTTTGAAAGAGGGTGAAGAGGAGATTTACCAGGATGCTGCCTGGATTGGAGAGCATGTCTTAGGAAAGGTTTAGCAAGCTAGGGCTTTGCTCTTTAGAGAAAGAGGATGAAAGGCGACTTGATAGAAGTGTATAAAATTATAGAAGACATAGATAGAAAGAAAGTTAGTGCAGCAATAGCTAATATAAGAAAATATTACTTTAAGGTGAGTGGTGAAAAGTATAGCAAAGATGTCCGAGGTGTTCCTTTGCCCAACAAGTGGTAAGTGCCTGGGATGCACTTCTAGGGGTGGTGGCAGAGGCAGATACCATTAGGGACATATAAAAGATCCTTAGATAGTCTCATGGATAAAAGAAAAATGGAGGGGTATGGGCTATGTAGGAAGGAAGGATGAGGTTGATTGTAGACTAGGTTTAAAGTTCGGCACAACATCCCAGGCTGAAGGGTCCATACTGTTCTACGTACTATTCTATGTTCTATCCACCGTTTTAATCATAACAATTCTAGATTGTCTCTGCTATGAATATGGATTCCTTTTTCTATAAAGAATGTCCTGATTATCATCAAAAGTAGCCTTTTCCAGGATTCAACCCATCTTTAAGTTGATGTCATTAACTAACTGACATCTCATTTTAATTTTGGATAACACTCACAGCCCTGTTTATTGCCCTGTTGTACACTATACTATTGAAATCTTCATCTTTCAACAAAAGCCATTGCCGTGACAGGTCTAAAACTGCTGTATGCAACAGATCCACATTTTCTCATCCATAAAGAATGAGGTTTCTCCACATGTTGGAATTACGGTGACTGTTAGCAAGTTGTTGGCTGAACTTGTTAAAGGAGAAGCTTTAATGAATGATAATTATTTAAGTCTATAATTTAAGCATGTGTATCAGCCTTCTTCAGGAACAGTCATTATAAATATACCAGACGAAAAGAGGGTTGAGTTCTGTGATAAAAGGTTGCAGATTCACATATTATGGTTATCCAACGAGGGTGCAGTATGAAGAAGAAGCAGCAGCAATGGCTAGTAGCAAAATTCAGAAGTGTTGAATGTTTTAGAAAGAATTCTTTTAAACTTTCCTAATCCATAGTGAAGTGTTCATGAAGGAGGAAATACTGAAACTCAGTGGATGCTGCCTGCTGCCCAGAATTATGTTCTGCAATCCCTTCTGTAAAGTACTGGATGCCATTCCTTTGGCCTTTAGCACCTGAGAATTATGTAGCGAGATCTCTGCTCCCTAAAAATTGTGCAGCGAGATCTTTGAACAGGTGTCAGCCAGTATGGATCCAAGAAACTTCACTGAAACCGTCTGGACAACAGAAAGCCAGGGGTGAAGCACTTTTGTGTCAAATCTATGAAGGTGTAACAATTATAGATGCTGTTATAATTTAATAATTTAAAAAATAAAAACTATTTATTTTTAAAAATACCAAATCAAAGCTCAACCAAACCCATCATATAAAACAATAACTTAACATAAAATATGTTCTGCTGAAGGGTGTCGGCCCAAAACATTGACTGTACTCTTTTTCATAGATGCTGACTGGCCTGCTAAGGTCCTCCAGCATTTTGTGTGTGTTGCTTGGACTTCCAGCATCTGCAGATTTTCTCTTGTTTATAAAATGTGTAGTGATGACTTGCACTATTCCACAGGTTTAGAATCCCCATCTAAGTGAATGGGATCTTTAATTCTCTACCACGGTTTGGATTGGAGAGGAAGTTCTCTTGTGTAATGCTGGAAAAGTGCAACAAGACTGGATCCATTGCTGGACTCCATGTGGAGCCATGTAATAGAGTATAGTGTCAGATTTGGTATTGCCTACCATTCAGCAAATTTACCCAAATTCTATTATGCCAAAACTGCTAGTGACCTTCAGAATCACTGGTGGCAATCGACAAAATTCTGCTCTTAATACTGTGATTTTCCCAGATTCCGTCTCCCTCCTCAGGCATTGGAAAAGATGAGGGTGCAGCTTCAATATCCATTGAAGCTCACTTTAATTGATCTTCTTTAAGTGAATGCATTTGCAGCTTGTTCACTTAGTGGAATATTACTGATGAGTCTGATACTTATTTGATAGCAGCTTTATACACCTTCCAACATGTATTGTTATATGCCAGTCAGGATATAGAGTTTGATGATTCCATTCCTCCATAACCCATAGTTCTTGAGATCAGTGCTTGCATTCTACTACACTCCTGACATTGGACAGCTAAACACCAAATTCCCATCTTCCTGGTGATACAATCACCCACGTGGCATACAACAGCAGAATTATCACTGATGTGACATCTAATTGAAGCAGTTAAGGGGCCATAATTATTCTTTTTTTTCCATGGTTAAAAATAAGTGACTAACTTATGATTTTTTTCTCCTGATGTACAGAACACTGGAGCATTGAAAGTTTCCTTTCTGTTGGCCCTAGTTCCAGTTTTTGTAGAAGTTGGCTCTGAAGATGAGGAAAAGGATGACCCTGTGAAGGTAAATGAGCAGGAGGATGACGAGGGCATCACCTTCATGGCATGTACACGGGATGTGAATTTACAAGAAAGAAAAATCTCAGGTACAAATGGACTTGAAAACCAAATTAGATACATGCTCTGATATTTACAAGTAACATCAAAGGGAGACTAGAAATGGATGAATAATCCACCAAGGTCAGGTGTGGAGGATCTACAGAATCATTTTCACTTTGCTTCCCTCCATTTGGCACCCAGGATGACACCCGATGGGGAGGTTAGTGCAGATGATTACCATCAACAAGGGAATCGAGGCAGTGAAAAGTGGGATTGATGTTTGGGGTTAGAGTTAGGCCTCAGAAAGCTCATCTGGCTCATGGGAGGGGCTGATAAGAATGCATCTTTTGTGAAATTGACATTACCCATAAACCTTTCCCAGCCAGATTTCTCAAGTACTGGAGAATCCATGCAGCGGCAATGCCAAGTTTCCAATTGGACTGTGTGAGGGCACAGTTTAAACCCACTTTTCAATAACAAGACACTCAGACAATACATTATTTACTTCCAAGCAAATGTAGCAGACACATCCATAGTTAGGGGCAAAATTCTCCATTTCTCCCATCATCGTAGGCCTTTAATAAGGGCATGTTACTATGCAAATTTCTGATGGTGATGAAGAGTCCAAACTGTCATGAAGCAGGAATATTAATTTATCTGTTCTGAAATATTATTCTCCCCTAAAATAGTAAAAAGTAGGAGTGAAATTAAAAGGGAAATTAGGGAAGTGAAGAGAAAGCATCAGAATATGCAACAGATAAAATCAAAGAAACTCAGTGGGTGTTTTGCAGATATATTAGGAAGAGCACTAAGCACTTCTTAAGAACTAAAAGGGTAGACTTCATGAATTAAATTGACTTTAATTCTTATATCCTTCACATATATGAGTAAAAATCTTTACATTATGTCCCCATCTAAATTTGCAATGTGCAATCACAGTAATTTATAATAAATAGAACAGTCAATGTAACATGGAAATAAACTCAAATCAGCGTGAGTTAATCAGTCTGATGGCCTGATGGAAGAAGCTGTCCCAGACCCTGGTGGTCCAGCTTTTATGCTGCGGTACTGTTTCCCGGATGGTTGCAGCTGCAATAGATTGTGGTTGGGATGACTTGGGTCCACAATGATCCTTTGGGCCCTTTTCTGACACCTGTTTTTTTGAAGTGTCCTGAACCATGGGAAGTTCACAACTACAGATGCGTTTGGTAGTCTGCACCACCCTCTGCAGAGTCCTGTGATTAAGGGAGGTACAGTTCCCATACCAGGCACTGATGCAGCCAGTCAGGATGCTCTCAATTGTGCCCCTGCAGAAAGTTCTTAGGATTTAGCGACCCATACCAAACTTGCTCAACCGTCTGAGGTGAAAGAGGCGCTGTTGTGCCTTTTTCACCACACAGCTGGTGTGTACAGATCACGTGAGGTCCTCAGTGATGTGGATGCCGAGGAACTTAAAGCTTTTTACCCTCTCAACCCCAGATCCATTGATGTCAACAGGGGTTAGCCCGTCTCCATTTCTCCTGTAATCCACAACCAGCTCCTTTGTTTTTGCGACATTGAGGGAGAGGTTGTTTTCTTGACTTCTTCCTTGTTGGCCACCTTGTTATTGTCTGAAATTAGGCCAATCAATATGGTGTCATCGGCAAATTTAATTAGCAGATTAGAGCTCATGTAGAACAAGAGTTGTAAAATACTTAATACTTTGTGAATGCTTTTTTAAGGGGGATTATGGTGAGATTGTATTTAAGGAGGAAGAGTGTGAAACATAGTAACAGAGCAAAAGAGTAGCTTCTTTAAAAAGAAAAAAGATTTCCAGGACTGAATGTAAGATTATTCAGGATGTTAAAACTAATAAAGGATAAAATTGCCAAAGATCTCTGTCGGATTCAAATGCCTTTGTAAAAGAGTAGACCACTGTTAACATTGTATTATTAGAAAGGAAGTGAGAAATGGATAAAAAGAGTAATCCAGGTCAGGTTGTTTAACTACTGCTCATTAAATCTATTGGAATCAATTCCAGGGAACATTATGGTCCTTAATTTAGGAAGGCACAGTCTAATCAAAGATAAACACCATGGCTGTGTCTGAATAATTTGAATTTTTTGAAGATTAATAAGTTGGGTAGATGAGGTTAATTTCTCCAACTTAATCTACATGAACTTTAACCACGGGTTTTGGCTATATCCAAAATGATAGATTTTTTTTCCAGAAGGAAAGGCAAATGCACCCGAAGAAGAATGGTAAATTGGATTCAGAATTAGTTTAATTATAGCAAACAATATGGCAGATAGATTTGTGGTTTTGTGACAGGAAGACTATTACAATGGTGCTCCACAAGGTATAGTGCTTGGTCCCTTGCTATTTTTTGTTTATACACTGATCATTTAAAATTAAATGTGAAGGCCATGACAAGGATGTTTACAATGATGCAAAAATGGCTGCGTTTCACTGGGAGGAGGTACGCTTTAGATTACAGGCACATATAGATGGTCTGGTCATTTGGGAAGAAAATTAGCAAGTGAAATGTATTCCATACAGGAGTGAAATTATGCATTTGTGGAGTTTCAAAAAGGCAAGAGTAAATGTATTCAACTCCAGGATATGAAAAGAGGAACAGATCCTTAAAGAGAGTAAAACAGATAGATAAAGTCATTAAAAAGACACAAATGGGATATTATTAGCAAAAGCTTTCAAATTTAGGAGCAGGGAAGTTAGAATGGGATAGAGTGCCAATACCGTTTAAGTCGCTACTTGTGTGTTGATTGCAGTGTTAGCTAAAACTAAATACAGTGTTGCTGTAGTCACATTTTCAAAATGGTGATGACAGCAACAAATAACCACCTGAAACAAAAACTCCTGATTCATCATTTGCTTCAGTGTGTGCAAACATGTCTGAAACATCGACCACGAGGTGCAATCAAAACATCCCCAACTCTGAGCTTTAATTTTGCTTATGATTTACCTTTGCAAACAGACAGTAAACAATAATTGACTGTTGTGTTTATTCAGAGTCCACAAAACTGGACTCTGCATTTCTATTGCTTCACCACTGTATACTTGAATTTTTCTCAGCAGATCATAAGGACAAGTTCTCGGTGTTAGTCTGACTGTGTGATAGACTGGCACACTTGCCAATAAAGAGTGGGCAAATCCTGACATGATCCCCATAGTCCATATCGACAACCTGATATTCATAAGCAGGAAGAACCAAGTCTAACCACCCATTCCCACAAACCCCCAACCCCTCTCTGAAACAATTTAAAGGGATCATTGATTTGTTGGTGACACACACAAAATGCTGGGGGAACTCGGTAGGTCAGGCATCATCTATGGAAAGGTATAAAGAGTCAACGTTTCTGGAAAAGAACCATCATCAGGACTCATCATTGATTTGTAATTGGTTAATTAAAGGGATAGCTGTTTGGAGAGAAGTGTCAGAAGTAGGGAAAGTTACGAAAGTTTTTGGAGATTGTGGTGACTGAGTTTTCGACTTTCATTAACTACTGCACCTTTGTCCTGCCTGAGAACATTTGAGTTTTAGACTTTCATTAACTACTGCACCTTTGTCCTGCCTGAGAACATTGGCCATTTCTCTGAGTCTTTAACGTTCTTTGTTGTTTGCAAGCTTTATTCTTATTTTTGCACATTAGATGTTTGACAGTCTTTGTGGTGTGGGGTTTTTCATCGTTTCTCTGTTTTATGGCTGCCTTACAAGAAGATGAGTCTCGAGGTTGTACATGGTATACAACCAACCAGTTCCCCTCCACCACCACCCTCTTCCTTCTTCCAGAATTGGTCCTCACCCTCAACAATTTTTCCTTCAGCTCCTCCCACTTTTGGGGGGTAGCCATAGGTACCTGCATGAGCCCTAGTTGTGCCTGCTGTTTTGTTGGCTATGTAGAAAAGTCCATGTTTCAAGCCTTGCCTGGAAATGCTCCTCAACTCTTCCTCTGTTATATTGATGACTGCATTGGTGCTGCTTTCTGTCGACCAACATCTTTCATGAACCCAGTGATCCCAACGCTTGTCTTGACTATACCTCTTTTCACTCTGTCTCCTGTAAAAATGCTATTCTCTTTTCTCAGTTCCTTTGTCCTTGCCACATTTGTTCCCAGGATGTGGCTTTCCTTTCCAGGGCATCAGAGATGTCCTCCTCCTTCCATGCTTGGGGTTTCCCTTCCCCCACCATTGATGCTGCCTTCACCTGCATCTCTTCCACTTCCTTAACATCTGTGCTCACCCCATCTTCCCACTGCCTTAACTGTGATAGAGTTCCCCCTGTGTTTACCCTGCCATCCCATGAGCCTCTGCACCCAGTACATCATTCTCCATTACTTCCGTCATCTCCAAAGGAATCAAAAACACATCTTCCCCTCTCTCCACTTTCCACAAGGATCATCCCTCCGTGATTCCCTCGTCCATTTGTCCCTCCCCACTAATCGCCTTCCTAACACTTATCTCTGCAAGCAGCCAAAATGCTACACCTATCCATTCACCTCCTCCCTGACGTCCATTTAGGGCCCCAAACAGTCCTTCCAGGGTAGACAACACTTTACCTGCGAATCTGCTGGGGTCATCTATTGTGTTCAGTGCTCCTAAAGTGGCCTCATCTACACTGGTGAGATCTGTTGCAAATTGGGGGAACCGCTTCATGAAACATCTCTGCCCCATCTGTGTAATGCGGAACGTTTTGGTGGCAAAATATTTTAATGTCGATTCCCATCCTCATTACAAAATGTTGTTCCATGGCCTCCTCTTGTGCCAAGATGAGGCCATCCTCAGGGTGGAGGAGCAACACTTTAAGTCCATGTGGGTAGCCTCCAGTGTGCTGGCAAGAATATTGATTTCTCTTTCTGGTTATAAAGAAATGCCTCCCCCTCCCCTCTTCTTCTATTCTCCAGTCTGGCCTCTTACCTCTTCTCTGCTCTCCATCACCTGCCCCTTGGTCCCCTGCTCCTTCCCTTTCTTCTATGGTCCACTCTCCTCTCCTATCAGATTATTTCCTCTCCGGTCCTTTACCTTTCCTAACCACCTGCCTTCACTTTCTAGCTATCCCTCTTTCCCTCCCCCTACCTTTTTATTCTGGCATCTTCTCTCTTCCTTTCCAGTCCTGACGAAGTCTCTCAGCCTGAAACATGGACTGTTTATTCATTTCCATGAATGCTGCCTGAGCTGTTGAGTTCCTCCAGCATTTTGTGGTGTTGATATAGTATACCTACTTCAATAGTTATGTACTTTGATTAAAGAAAAAAGACAGGACGCCCAGGAGAGGGGAATCTGCTGGGAGAGTGAAGAGCAAAAGGTTTTATCATCAACAACAGATGTCCGATTGCATGTCTGTGATGAATAATGCCTGTGAACACTTCACTGAAGTAATGAGTTGCTGCCCAGGACCTGCCTCAATGGTGCCCACAGTATAGCTGTATAAAAAGACTATCCTGCCTGTGATTATCATGATCATGGACCACCATTTTTTTTTTTACTCTGGGCTCTTTCCAGATTGGAGATAGATATTTGTAGCAATTCTTAATCTGAACCACAGTTCCAAATTATAGACGTGGTGGAGACTGTCTGCATGAGATTGATGGGGGAAATGTATTCAAAGAGAGGGAAATCTCCTGTGTTGCTGCCTATCCTTACTGATTGCAGTCAGGAAGTCATGGATGCAGTTTCAGAGTGAAGAGTTGTGTCCTAGAGGTCTAGGAGTTTGGAGATGAGTTTGCTAAGAATTATGGTATTGAAAGTAGAGATGTAGTTAATAAACAATAATCTCACATAAGTATTTCTACTGTCCAGATACTCCAAAGATGAGTATAGAGCCAGGGAGATGGCAGCCGTCATGGACCTGTTTCAGCATGAGGCAGTAGGTCAAGGTTCTCTGGGTGCTCAGAGTTGGAGCCAAGACCAACCTCTGAATGCACTTTATGATTATGGATGCAAGTGAATACGTACAGTAGTTATTCAGGCACATTACATTATTTTTCTTGGGTACCAGAATGATAGTGATCTTTAAAGCAGGTGGGAACCTCAGATTGAAGAAGGGATAAGTCTGCAGATACCCCCGCCAGGTGAGCTGCTTAGTATGTGAAGACATGGCCAGGGACATAATTCTGCCTCTGTGCTTTCGACACATTCACTCTGCAGAAGATTGATTTGATGTCTGCAAAGGTGACCGTAGTAACAGGTGGAGTGAATGCTGTTGAAGCGGGTGGTGACGGTTCATTCCCCCCGCCCCCCCCCGCTTCTGTATCTGTAGACTGTGTTGAATTAATCAGGAAGGGATGCAGTTTTCTCAATGCTAGCTAACTTTGTTGTGTAGCCTGTTATAGCATACAATTCCTGTCACAACTGGGGCTTAACTGGGCCTCTATTTTGGATAGCTTTACAAAGTTCATATCTGTGGGCTTCCTTGAGGTGCAGTGCGGTATTGATGGCGCCCAGGTCAACTTGAGGGCTCCGTGTGAGATTCCAGAGTATACTCCACCCTCCACTGGTTTCAGCCTTTCAATATCCAGTCAGTGAGCGCTTAGTCCATGTGTGATCTTGTGGTCAGTCTGGGGAGATCTCACAACATTTTCATCACGCCATAGTCCATCTACCTTCCTGCCACCAATCCAGACTAGCATGTGCCTACAAAGTGACAAGGGCTATCCTTTGTCCAAGTAGCTGTGGGGTATTTAAATTCAAGTAATAATTAACAATCAGATTTTTTAAAGCAGCTCAATAACAATAGCAATGAAATGATCTAAATATTATAAAATCCCATAGAGAGAATGAATTCTGCAGTTTGGATTATATGTGACTCCAAACCCATCCATGGGTGATTAAGGAAAGGCAGTAAATGCTAGCATTTTCAGTGATGTCTACCTCCTGTGAACAAATAACACATGAGAAAAGCTATGCAACAAAAATGTACTGAAGGAGGCAGCTACACAGACACACACTTCTCCATCAAAGTATGTTTATTATCAAAGTATATGTATGTCACCATTTACTACCTTGAAATTAATTTTCTTGCAGGCATTTACAGGAGAACAAATAAATACAATAGAATTTATGAAAATACTATACATAAAGACTGACTAAAACAAGCAATGTGCAAAAGAATAATTAAATAATACTGAAAACGCTGGTTGTAAAGTCCTTGAAAGTGAGTCTGTAGTTCAGAGTTGAGATGAGTGAAATTATCCACACTGTATCACAAGCCTGATGGATCTGGGTTAATGACTGTTACTGAACCAGGTGGTTGAGTGACCTAAGACTTCTGTACCTCCTTCCCGATCGTACCAATGACAAGAGAGTATGTGCTCAGTAAACAATGTGCTGCCATTCTCAACACAGGTGCTGGGTGACGGTTGGGTCTGCAAGTATAGAAATGGAGCCAGCCACTACTTGCATTCCATTTTGAAGGTTTCCAAGCACTCCGTGAAGCCACGTGCATGGTTTTACTTGGCACCTGCACAGTCCTTAGCACTTTGCATAGGCCTGGCAGTCATTGTTCACTGAAAACCCAAGAACATCAGTTGTGGAAAACCCACAGCGAAGTCAGAAACTACACAACATTTGTAGAGAGAAAAAATGGATACTTCTCATGTGTCCTTTGGTGTGGCTGCATCATCATTTCTGCATAGCATTTTTGTACATTTATGCTTTCACAGGAGGTGGTCATTGCTATCCAAATTGGCCATATGAACATAGAACATTATCTCACCGTACAGGCCATTTGCCCTACAATGTTATGTCATCTTTCTAACCTACTCTAAGATCAATCTAACCCTTTTCTCCTACATAACTCACCATTTTCTAAGAGTTTCTTAAATGCCCCTCATGTATCTGCCTCTACTAACATCCCTAGCGGGGCATTCCACACATCCACCAATCTCTGTGTAAAGAACTTGCCTCTGACATTTTCCCCCCACCCCCAATTCCCATACTTCCCTCCAATCACCTTACTATTATATCCCCTTATATTAACCATTTCTGCTCTGGGGAAAAGTCTCTGGCTATCCACCCTTTCTATGCCTCTTGTACACCTCTATTAAGTCACCACTCATCCTCCTAAGCTCTAAAGAGAAATTCCTGTGCTCACTCAACCCATTTTCATTAGATATGCCCTCTCGTCCAGGCAGCATCTGAGTAAACCTTCTCTGTACCTTGACTGTGTTTCAAGGACTGCGACCCTTCATGGATGTAGTACACTGTATACATTTGAGTCCTCAAGGGGGTTGTAAATCATGTTTCAAGCTCAGCAGTCCGGAATCGTAGATACTAGTCCAATCACTTACCCACTGCCACTCCCTGCAGCGGACACTCCAGGGCCTGCAGGGCTGTGTTGCCTGACAAAGAAAGGAGAGGGAATTAAGGAGGAGCATTGTGTTTGAATATTTCATCATCCCCAACATCTCCGTGCTGCTGCTGCCCACAGGCTGTGCCTGACATTCCAGCAATGAGTGGCACACCGATAATTGCTAGCTCACTCATCTCTGGGCAATGCCTTATCTGGTCTGTTGCAACTGAATAACTGGCGAAGTGTAAAATCTGTGAGATGTGAAAATGGAACTTGGAGTAAAGGTAAGCATGTGAAATTGGTAAGGGGGCCAGGGGCCAGAAGAAGGCATCTGAATGTTAGGTCGCAGTCTTGATGGACAGAAGCTGTTGGTAGGTACATTGAAACTGTGGTACAATTTTTGAGAAATGGAAACTGGTAATGATTACACAATCCATGACCACACTTGTGAATGCCAATGCATACATGTGCTTGGTTCCTTCCTCTTGACATTGGTCCCACTGTTATTCCTTCCTCCCCATCTCGTAGGGGAGGTTCCAAATCTGTGAGGGAAGAGAATTTCTCTCCTCACCCTTACTAAGGCCTTCAGAAGTGCATCTGAAGGTCAGGCTGCCCTGTCTCACCTGTGATCTGCTGTGGCTTCCAACAAGTTCTCAGACTTTTTTAATGACTTGCCACCATTAGGTATAGCCACATGGTGGTTCTCTTTAACGAGAGCTTTCATCCGCTCCTTCTATGAAATTTGACCTCTTGGTCCTTCACATATGCTGAAGGAATAAATAATACAGTTAAACCTAACAAAACCTTGTTTGAAGCATACATTTTGTGTGAGTCTAATGCCATGTTAAAAGGACGCAGTTTATTCATACTTCCCTATTCCAGCATACATTTTCACACTTTTCCAATTTAGCTCCTTTGCAGTTTTATACCACAGCCATCAATTAATGTTGCTTTTTTGTTTTAAATCAAATAATAGGCCTCACATTTTATTTTTTTAATGTTAAGTTCGTTTTAGAATAACTCACGTCTTGTTTTAGTCACTAGTCAAATCAGTGATGGCACAGAATCGGAGATTTGCAAGAAGGATCCACCTTGGAAATTTCAAAATGATGAACCCATCCTTTCACAGAGTGCTCAGCTAGTGCGGCCTGGATACATTCATCTCCACGAGCTCAAAACTAATCCAGCAGACCCACAAGTGGCTTCTGAAGCAAAAGAACAACACACCAATTAACAGTAAATAATGCAGTTATCGATTACTTTCTGCTGCTGGTCCTCCTTCTTTCTTTCCTTCAGTCTGGAATACTTGCCTTCCTTTTTTTCTTCAACTCTGAGACAAACTTCAATAGTCAATATCAAAAGTAGAGCGTGTTTGCATATATTTTTTTCTCTGTTTAAGCAGGCAATTTAATTCCCAGAGGCATTGAATCTGATGGTATGCATACAGACTGCTCAAATATTCTGCTAATAGCAAATGAAGGCCGTTTTGGATTTATTCGTGGTTTGTACACTGGTCCAGTGAGATAGTATGCAGTCATCTTTTCATTGTGCTGTATTGAAAGTATTTTAAACATGCAAGTTTTCTTAATATTCAAGCCCCAGTTACACTGCCAGTTGGTGTAAGAATTTTTGCAAAAAGAAATTCCCAGACCCCTTGTTGAAATTGAACATTGTTCCAATATAGTTAAGGCTCAGTACAAAAATGTAATTTAAAAGTTCAGAATTGACCCTGTGGAAATGTGGGCAGGGGTGGGCGGGGGGAGAAGAATGGAATTTGCCGTATAAATTGAGGTGAAGAGGGTGGGAAAGTGCATGACTGACGGGAAAAGAGAAAGGTGGATGATGTGAACTGAGGAATGGTGGGAGCTGAGTAACGAAATGTGAGCGTGTGAAGAGAGATGAAGCAACAGAGTGCAAAATGAGAGGTGAAAGATGAGAGGGAACCAGAGTGAACTAAGTATTAAAGAGTACTAATTTACGGAGACTTAAGAATAGGGCATGTGGAAATCACAAAAATGGGGAAAATACTATCTTTATCCCACTGCATGAACTGAATATGCTCTTTTAAGAAAATGTAATATTGAGATTCAGTAACTACTTGCAATGCATATCCTTAATAGCAGGTAATTTCTCTGGAAGAATATCAGAAAAAAAATCTGAAAAACTTTTAAATGTTAATAAATAAATCAAGGAATATTGGAAAGCCTGTAGTTCAGATTGTGACATGTTTACAGATGAGTGCATTATTTCCATGTCCTAAGTTTATACTCATGTTGGTTCTATCAGGATTTGTTTTTTGGAAGCTGTTGGTGATCAGCTTCTGTGTTTGTACCGGGACACATGCTGGATCACAGCAGCAGCTCAAACAACCTTGATGGTTCATTTTAGTATTTCAATCTGTAGTCAGCGTGGGAGCTTGTGCTTTTCAGTCAGGAAAGCTGTGTATAGTGCATTGTCTAGTATATGAATGAAACGGGCCAGCTTAAGCACTGAAAAGATTTTACAAAAATGTAACTGTTGTGGTGAGTTATGAGAGGTGATTCCCGGAGGAATTTGGAATGATGAAAACAGTGCGGAATGAGCAGTTCTTAGCAGCATCGAGTGACTATTCATTAACTACTCGAAGTGATGGTCCAATTGCAGATGAATAAGCACCCTGATTATGAATAATTGTATACATTATTAATCCACTCATTCTGCTTAAGGTAACTCAGAATGGTCCACGGTTAATGTATAAATATAATTCTTTACAGGGATCAGCTTGCTGGTTCTATGAATGCAGCATTTAGAAAAATTGATTGCAGTTTTTAATTTACTCCTTTGAAATTATGGCAAAATGAATGTTGAAGGTGTGTTTCCCTTACCTTAATATCTTCCATGTCAGAGAGCAGAACTGTGTAGAGTCTAGGAGAAGGCAGATGACTGAACATTTCAACTAAGAAAGTGGCATCTTGGAATAGGCAGAATTAGACCCTCACATTTCATTTTGTACTGCAAGTTGCAGATAGGGCAAGTGGATAGCAAGCAACAGGGCTTCTGTTTGCTGAATAATGGGATCCATGGCTTTAACTTATTAAACAATGAGAAAGAAATAGAGGATTGGCAGGAAAGGAAATGGGATGAACTATTGTGGAGAACAATTAATAAAAGTGAGAGGATGGAAAATGTTTTTTAAAAAATCTGAAAAAACACAAACAATTACTACATGCAGAGAAGGGTCAATAGTTCCACTGTCACTTTCAATGTGGAGTATGCATTGCAGGAACATTAATCTCAATATTAAAAGAGTCTGTAGGCGGTTAAATATTAACCTCAATTTCAGCATATATTTTATTGGGATGTTAATGAGTGAGCACAGCATAAACTCATAAGAAGGTTGAGGGTAACCTATTGGTTAACTCACCAGTGTGAATAGTCAAATTTCTGCTGATATGTAGCAATGAGATAAAATTCACCCACAGAAATCAATGGATGATTTGGTCATTAAGAACACAATACGATTTTACGTGCTCTTATTTTGCTATTGAAGTAATTACTCAGAAGCTTAGTGACTTCTAGATGTCAGTAACATCTTCTTGTTGTCATGAAACATGGTGATGGTTTCTCCAGAAACTCTTAAACTCTTGCTTGCTAAATTTAATTTGCTCCAAGTTAACTTGAATCCTACAACTATTAATTTTCACCTTACTTGCACCTGTTAGTAAATCTTGCACTGTTTTTACTCTCATGCTGTTGTATATTTCATGTTTTATAGTAAATGTATTTTGAAAAGATTTGTGACATAAAATTGTACTATTCTAAACTTGTATATCTCAGGTAATTCTGAATATCTTCAAAGCCCAAGCGTTATCCCACTATCTCCTACTTCTGCTGAGAAAGAGCTTCCCTGGAAAGGTGACACAAGTAACCTGTCAGCCTGTGTCTCTGTGGAAACGACCAAGATTGTGCCAGTCGACTTGCAGAATGCCTGGGAGCACAGCATATCATCACTTGAGAGCCTAGTCTCTCCTACTATGTCTGATGTAGTGTTTCAGCCAAGGACCTTGAACTTCATGCAGTCGGCCTCAGCTGACCTGCCACGGCATCGCGTCCACTTCCAGTTTCCTGATGTTTGTACAGCTGGTGAAAGGCGTGTTGATGAGGATACCGTTGAGTTTCTTCAGCAGCAGGAGCTGCAGCCACTTATGCTCACTG
Source organism: Mobula hypostoma (assembly GCF_963921235.1). NCBI lineage: Eukaryota > Metazoa > Chordata > Chondrichthyes > Myliobatiformes > Myliobatidae > Mobula > Mobula hypostoma. Next base: position 81,152 of record NW_026948118.1, on the reverse strand, counting down.
AGGATGATAGCAGACCAGCTCCGTCAGCTGGGTTTGTAAGTACCAGATGGTCCGCTTCATTCAACAGGCCTTCCTGTGTCTCAGCACTGAAATCTTTGGTTACCTCGACACAATAAATCACTAAACAATCTGAGACGTCTGGTAATAAACAGACAGAACTTTAATTTCATTTCAAGCTAGAAAGAGGAATATAAAAGGGCCATGGCACTTTAGTTTCATAAACCATTGAGTATGTGCTTTGAAATACTGGAGAATCTTAAGCCATTTTGAGGCTTGAAACCCTGTGAAAATGTTAGCAAACAAGTATATATTTGTATTATATTTATGTGATTAGTTCCTAATACTTTTATGGAAATGGAAGCGTTTGATCTTCAGATTTGAATGCTGCAGAGACATTTCCTTGATGTGGTTACACAGAATGCAAGATAGTTTCCAGTTCTATGCGACCCATTTCTGGGGTGGGGAGGGTGAAGAGATAGCAAGGCATCTGTCTCAAGCAGATGGAGTTATATTAAATAACAATCAAGGATTGAGACAAACCATAAAGGGCTGCTGAATGATCAACAAGGGATGTCAGAGATTATCGACTTCCCAATCAAACCTAGTTATAGGGAGACTGATTTGATCCTTTTAATTGGTTGGGATCCTTTTATATAAAGTCACAATAAAAGTGAGGAGATGGTCTAACTAAGCATGTAGTTATCCTTCCGTGGGCTTGTTACTCTCCTTTTGGCAATGGGCAGTTTGGAAAGTAAATTGAGTCTACACCAGAGGAAGACATTGTCTCATTTCAAAGCTTCAGTACAATAGAGCTCCTTAGGCGAGAATCTGCTGGTGTAAACAGAGCAGAGGGTAATGCTGGAGCTCTATTATTTAATGAGAGAATGTATTTGATACAGAGAAAGAAATCTGTTGACAGTAGGAAAGCAACAATGAAGTGATTTGGTGCCCAAAAATGGCAAAAGGAATACATTCCAGAGAAATGTGACGCATTTTGATGGGGCAAGAGGATGCACCATAAATGATTGAATCCATAGCAAGATAATCATGCATAAGCACTGAACTCTTTCTTTTACTTATACAGATGTTGCATGACTTTCAATGTCTATCGCACTTTCTTCTGTTTTTTTAAAAGATTTCCAGCATCATCAGTATTTTGCTTTAGAGTATAGCCATTTCTCGATTTATAAAATGGGCATTTTAATACTTCCTATGGCTGGAGGGTTCTGTGTCAATTGTTATTAAAAATCATGGGTTTGGAAGTTGAAGATATGTACCTCAAAGAGTCAATAGCATTTTAGGGAGAATTTGAAACATTTGTACATTGAAGAACACCTGTATTAAATATTGTGAAAGAACAGAGTGAATGCCCAGTATTTAATGAAGGTAGATATAATGGTGAGGAAGGCATATGGGTTACCTGATTTTATTGGCTGAGTTAGTGAGTATAATATTGAGGACTTAATGCTAAAATTGCATAAAACATTAGTTAAACCACAGCTCAAGTGGTGTATATAGCCTATTATGCATAAAGGATGTGATGGAACTAAAAAAAAGTACAGAGGAAATTTACAAATAACTTGCCAAGAGTTTGACAAATTTGATTATAATGAAAGGTTGTCAAGACTGAGGTTGTTTTCTTTGGAGCCAAGAAGGCAAAGAGGAAATTTAATAGCAAAATACTTAATTATGAGACTGGGGTGATCTGAAGGGCCTTCATAAGTAGGTTACATAGTTTTAAGTTAATATAGAAAAATTGAAATTGAGTTGAGAATTCTTTTGTTCCACTGACCTTTATTGGTTTACATGAATATGATTCAGGAATTACTGCGCCTGTTTGTGAATTTCTATGATTGAAATGTATTTTATTATACCCCTTTCTACACCGTTCCATTAATTCATCAGTTTTGCTTTTTAGTGTAACCTTTGTAGATTTTGAATCCATTTTCCTATCATTACCATGCTATATTATTCCTGGCTGCTCTTGGATTTGATGTTCCAGCATGCAAATAAGTAGTCTTCTGCATTTCTGACTGAGATGAGGAGGATGAATTAATGAGGGGTCATCAAATGAGGAGCAATACCACTAACTTGTTAATGCATGACCATCATTAACCCACTTACTCCAGTAATAACCATTCATAATAAATGTATCTCCACACATCAGCAAGCCCTTGTATTGTCTCTGCAAAGTCATGTTTTTGGCTCTGTTATTGGCACATACCTAAAGTAGTTGGTAGCAGGATTAATGAGGAAAAAATGTTTCACCTGGAGCATCAAAGAAATCTGTAGCTCTCTGAAAGGGTAGTGAAATATACGAACACCATTATCTAAATGGTGAGAGACTGAAGTGCACTGGGGAGGTGAGGGATCTGGGTGTGCAAGTCTGTGGTTCACAAAAGCCCAGTCCGTAGACAGAGCTAATAATTAGGAATGCTCATTTTCAGTATTTACAGAATATTGAATACAAAAGTAGGAAGCTTGTACTTCAGTTCTGTAGGGCATTGGTGAAGTGCTATATACAGTATTGATCTTATTTAAGGAAGGATGCAAATGCAAAAGTAGCAATTCTGTTAAACAACATTTTCGCAGGCTTAGATTTTACTAACAGAGGTAAATGATCTTCTTTTCTTCATGGAGTTCAGGTTCAAGGTTTTAATCTCAACTTCCTTTCCAAGTGTGGCAGCTGATCTCAGTCATGCCTCCTAGCTTGCTGCTCGCCACTGCATTAGGGAACTTGCTCAGGTACTGTGTTCCTATAAAAGTCAGCTCACCAGTTTCAACTGAGGAACAGCTGGAATACTGGGCAGTGTGAGACTTGTCACCACTGCATTTTTTTCTTAAGTGCAACAACTGGAGATGTATTCATGTGCCCATTGTGGCTCACTTTAATAAAACTGGATCTTCTAAACTGCACTGCTTTCCACTCGCACAGTTTTCAAGTCATGGTGGATCATCAGAAGATTATCCTTATGGTCAGTGCAACAGAAGCAGAGAATATATGCAACGTCTTCATCCTGGGACAGATCAAATTGCCTGTTACTTTCGGCCATTTCCCTTGTTTAAAATGCCTGTTCAAAGCTGCAGCTGTGTACCATGCTGGAACCAGCATCACCGAGAAAAATGCAAACAGTCAGTTGAAAATGCAATTGCTGTGCCTGAGTTAGTCTGGGGGCACCCTCTGATATTTTTGCAAAAGGTTTGAGGACCGTGTTATCATGTGTTGCAGACTGTACTACCTTGCTACCTCGAGAGAGCTGCTAACACCATAGGAGGAGCAGCAAGGCCACGAGGCAAAGGCTGAAGATCAGGGGAGTGGTGGTACTGGGCACCACAGTAGTGCAGCGCTGCTACTGCAGCTTGGGGTGTTCTGAAGTTGAGAGTTCAATTCCGGTGCCGTCCTGTAAGGAGCCTCTGTATGTCCTCCCGTGGAAAACGTGGGTTTTCTCCAATTTCCTCCCTCAGTCCAAAGGGTTACCAGTTAGGTTAATAGGTCATTGTAAACTGTCCTGTGATTCTGTTAGGGTTAATTGGATTTGTTGGGGGTTTCTGAGGCGGTGTGGCTCAAAGGAAAGAGCTATCAGTTTCATAGGTAATATAGTAAAGCAGGCGTTCCACACTGTATAACTAAATAAATAAATAACAGCAGGAGAATGTGCAGGAGGATGAGAATGGCAAATGGGGAGACCATCAGTCTCAACTCACAGCAGAGAAAGTATTGACTCCCTGGGCAATAAGGGACTCTTTGAAAGAGTGTTTACAAATTAAGCGTGCATCCTCTGAGCACTAGAATCATTAATACCAATGTATCTCCCCATGGTTCAGCATTCCATGATTTTTGTATCTCTCATGGTGCCAGCCTCATTTTACCAGACTTCCTAAGCTATGGGATATCTGGTACAGTGATCATCTCCCTCCTCCTGTTCCTCTCCATCTGTTCTATCCTGTAATTATGGAGACTCTGGCAGGTGACTACGCACACTACACTCAGGGTCTCCCTTCTGGCATTTATTTCACTCACCACAACCTTAATTTCTACTATTGAAAAGCTCTGGTCAATGTCAAACACATTGTGTGTTGCTGCTCTCTGGTTACCGCAGGGAATGTGCACAACAAATTATTTCCAACTGTGTTAGATTGATTGAGGCTTTGTATCAGGAACCACAAGCTCCTGTATTAGTGCAGGACTCTGTGCAAATGTTACCTTTATCCAGTACAAGTTCATGGCACCAGGAAAGAGTGTAACCTAACTTCTAGGCTCTCACCAGAAGAAAAATGTGTTTTCCTTTCATAACTTCTGGTTTCCAGTTAAGACCCCATGAATAACAGGAAGTATTGCGACAGCCCTGGCAACTGCTGAACTTGCACTGATGCTGCCTGTGAGGTTTAGAGACAATAAAACATTAGTTTTTAAAAACACAAACACGAGGAAATCTGCAGGTGCTGGAAATTCAAGCAACACACACAAACTGCTGGTGGAACGCAGCAGGCCAGACAGCATCCATAGGAAGAAGCACAGTTGAAGTTTCAGGCCAAGACCTTTCATCAGGACTAACTGAAAGAAGGTAGTAAGAGATTCGAAAGTGGGAGGGGGAGGGGAGATCCAAAATGATAAGAGAAGACGGGAGGGTGAGGGATAGAGCTAGGAGCTGGAAAGTTGATTGGCAAAAGGGATACAAGGCTGGAGAAGGGAGAGGATCATGGGACGGGAGGCCTAGGGAGAAAGAAAGGGGGAGGGGAGCTCAGAGGAAGATGGAGAGCAGGCAAGGAGTTATTGTGAGAGGGACAGAGAGAGAGAAAAAAAGGGGAAAATAATAAATAAATAAATAAGGGTTGGGGTAAGAACGGGAGGAGGGGCATTAGCGGAAGTTAGAGAAGTCAATGTTCATGCCATCAGGTTGGAGGCTACCCAGACGGAATATAAGATGCTGTTCCTCCAACCTGAGTGTGGCTTCATCTTGACAGTAGAGGAGCCCATGGATAGACATATCAGAATGGGAATGAGACGTAGAATTAAAATATGGGCTACTGGGAGATCCTGCTTTCTCTGGCGGACAGAGCGGAGGTGGTCAGCGGAACGGTCTCCTCTAATGTCAAGATGAAGCCACACTCAGGTTGGAGGAACAACACCTCATATTCCGTCTGGGTAGTCTCCAACCTGATGGCATGAACATTGACTACTCTAACTTCCGTTAATGCCCCTCCTCCCATTCTTACCCCATCCCTTATTTATTTATTTATTTGTTTGTTTGTTTATTTCCCTTTTTTTCTCTCTCTTTTTTCTCTCTCTCTCCCTCTCACAATAACTCCTTGCCTGTTCTCCATCTTCCTCTGGCGCTCCCCTCCCCCTTACTTTCTCCCTAGGCCTCCCATCCCATGATCTTCACCCTTCTCCAGACTTGTATCCCTTTTGCCAATCAACCTTCCAGCTCCTAGCTCTATCCCTCCCCCTCCTGTCTTCTCCTATCATTTCAGATCTCCCACTCCCCCTCCCACTTTCAAATCTCTTACTATCTCTTCTTTCAGTTAGTCCTGATGAAGGGTCTTGGCCTGAAACATCGACTGTGCTTCTTCCTACGGATGCTGTCTGGCCTGCTGTATTCCACCAGCATTGTGTGTGTGTTGCTTGGTTTTTTAAAAAACCTATTGGTATTTGTTGTCTTTATACATTACTTAATTAGCTTTATTGGCAAATTTTCAAGTTATTTGCCTGGCTTGGCTGATAGTAATTTGTTTATTTATTCAATTTCATAGTTAGTATAGTAAAGCAGGGGTTCCCAGCCTGTGGACCGTGGACCCCTTGCTTAATGGTATCGGTCCATGGCATCAAAATGGTTGAGAATCCCCGCTAGAAAGCTTGCTGATATGTTACTGATAATGTGAAATGTATTACCTTTTGAATTTGTACTGTCTAGAGAAACAAAATACAATATTTCAAAATAAATTAAACATTGATATCAGTTATTTTGGAACTTTCTTTGTTACATAAGGAACCAGGAACATGGTTGACACCTTGATCCAGCTTCACCATTTGATATGATTCTGACTAGTCCAGTCTTCATAGGTCAGCCAACTCATCCCAGGAATGAACCTTGTGAATCTTCTGTACTGCCTCCAATCAAGCACTTTGTTTCTCAAACATGCAGACAAGATTGTATTCTGTATTCCAGGTGTGCTCTCACCATCATCAAAACTTCTATATTCTTTCATTCCATACTCCTTGTATAAAGACCAACATTCTATTATCATTCTAAACTACCTACCTACTATCTTGTGGTGTTCTGTGTACTGTGACCACTTGATCCCACTGTATACCAAAATTTTGTAGTCTCACATCGATATATTGGGAATCTTGATGGTTCAGCATGTGACTAGGGGTCTGGAGTGCAACTGAGATGTGTGGCCAGAGTCAGGGACATGGACTGTGGTTGTGGCTAGGATTGGGATCCAAACCACCAGGAGTCAGAAAAAGGTGTGGTTTGCAGCTAGAGCCAGGATCTGGAACGCTTGTATGTTTCCTGTTCTTTTACTCACTGAGTACACTGGAAAAGTTATAATGCTGTGTACCATGTTAAAATACACATGAAATGAAATTGTATCTGGATATTCTTCTTCTTCTTGGACCTTTAGCTCCCATAGGCCATTGATAACCTCCCATTTCCATCTTCCAAAGTGGATGGTATCGTTGGAGTCCATCAATGTTTCTGAAATCCACTGTACAGGGGATTGGCCTACACACCTGCATCGGAGCTCTACTGAGCCAGCCTTACCCATTTCCACCTCTCGTGATGGGGACACAGGACTGGATTTTGAGAGGCTGTTTGGATATTAATGGAGTGACCTTTGATAAACTGGAAAATCTAGTAGGTTGGCAAAACAAATCCCTAGATTATTAGATTAGGTTTCTTTCCAAAGTAGGTAACCCTCTGATTTTCCCACTTTGTTTTCCAATCACCAAACACCCATCCATTTTCTGAATTCATCTGTATGGAATTGTCTGTCTTCAGGCTCTTTGTGTCATTCTCTCAACTTGCTAACCACCATTAAGAAGATGGCGCCGATAAGTGGCCACTCTTTGAGTGCAGCTCCAATGGCAATCTTCAAGTATTCCTGGTTAGGAAATCCACAGTCACAGCCATGGGTACTTCAGTAAGCAATATCATTTAAGATGTTTAAGGAATCTATTCATCATCAAAATCGACAAATCCTGGATGGAAGACTCAGGTTGCAAGTGCTGTTCCCCATATATTAAAAAATGGAAGTGGGATAGTCTCCCTAGGCTACAGGTAAAATTGAAATTCAGATGCATAGACCCCCGCCCCCCCCCCCCAATTATTCTCCTGGGGAATGTATAGCCTCTGGAAAATTTGAAGACCTCAGAGCAGGATTGCTGTATCAGAAGGACATTAGGGACTGTTGTCTACTTTGCTTCACAGAAACATGGTTAAGCTCTTCAATTCTGGATGCAGCACTGCAGCCCAATTGCTTCACCATTCTCCACAACAGGCCTGTTGAGTCTTTGAAAGGTGGAGGAGGGAGAGTATGCTTCATGATTAACTCATTGTGGTGCACACATGTGATGGTTCAGTCTCAGTCTTGTTCACCTGACCTGGAACGTCTTGCGGTCAAGTGCCATCAATTTTATTTGCCACGGGAGTTTTCTCTCATCATCCTGGTAGCAATCTGCATTCCACATCAGGCCAATGTCAGGCAGGCACTGGAGGAGCTGAGCACCATATCAGGAGTCACAAAACAGAGCACCCTGATGCCTTCCCTATCATTGTGAGGGATGTCAACTGGGCCAGCTTGAAGAAGTCTCTGAACAACTACCACCAACATATCACCTGTGGAACCAGAGATACTTGACCATTGTTATACCACCACCCAGGAAACACTTACAGTGCCATCCAACACCTGCACTTTGGAAAGTTCAATCAACTGACTGTACTTCTACTCTCAGTGTATAAGCAGAGACTAAAGACTGCAGCACTGGTGGTGAGGTCCAAGAAGGTATGTTCAAGGGAGGTGGAAGAGCACTTACTGGACTGCCTTAAGTTGGTGGACTGGACGATATTCAGGAATTCATCTTTAGATCTGAATGAATACACCACAGTGTTAACCTACCTCATCAAGACCTGTGTGAGTGAGTGTGTGCCTTTGAGAACATACCAGATATACCTAAATCACGAACTGTGGACGAACCAGTAGATTCATAGTCTGCTGAGGGCTAGATCTGTGCCATTCAAGACCAGTGATCAGAACTTTACGAGAAGTCCAAGTACGACATATGGAAGTCTACAATTCCAATTGATAGAGACAGAAACGGATGCATGCCAGCTCTGGCAGGGCTTTCAGGCCATAACTTCCTACAAAGTGAAACCTAACATCATAATTAGCTGTGCTACTTCATTCCCAGATGAGCTCAATGTCTTTTATACATGATCTGCGAGGGAAAATAATCTGGTGACTCTGTAATCTCTGTCTCAGGGACTGATATCAGAAAACCTTTCATGACCCTGGCAAGGCATCAGGCCCTGATGGTGTACCTGGAAAATCTGTGTCAACCAAGTGTCTCTCACTGCAGTAGTTGGAGATTCCCACCTGCTTCACAAAGGCAACAATCATACCAGTTGTCAAGAGAGCAATATGAGCTGCCACAATGATTATCACCCACACGCACTCACATCTCCTGTGATGAAGTGATTGAGAAGTTGTTTCATGGCTGGAATTGACTCCTGTCTAAGCAAGGACCTGGACCCATTGCAATTTGTCTATCGCCACAATAGATCTACAGTCGATGCAATCACTCTGGCTCTCTGCTCTGCCTTGGATCACCTAGACAAGAGCAATGCCTGCATTAGGCTGCTGTTTATTGATCACAGCTCAGGGTTCAATACCATCATACCCTCAGTACTAATCAACAAGTTCCAAAACCTGGGCCTCTGTACAGTACCTCCCTCTGCAACTGGATCCTTGACTTCTTCATTGGGAGACCACATTCAGTGCGGATTGGAAATAACATCTCCTCCTTGCTGTAAGTCAACACTGGTGCACCTCGAGGACGCATGCTTAGCCTGCTCCCCTGCTCTCTCTACACTCATGACTGTGTGCCCAAGCACAGCCTAAATGGCATCTATAAATTTGCCAATGATACAGCTGTGTTTGGCAAAATTTCAGATGGTGACGAGGGGATGTAAGGAATTGAGATAGATCAGCTAGTTGAGTGGTGTCGCAACAACAACCTTGCACTCAACATCAGAATCACCAAGGAGTTGATTGTGGACTTCAGGAAGGGGAAATCAAGGGAACACACTCCAGTCCTTAGGGGCACCAGCAATGGAAAGGATGAGCAGTTTAAAGCTCCAGGGTGTCAACATCTCCAAAGATCTATCCTGGGTCCATCATATTGATGCAATTACAAATATTTTGTTAGGAGCTTGAGGAGACATCTGTATCACCAAAGACTCACAAGTTTCTACATGTGTAGCATGGAGAGCATTCTAACTGGTTGCATCTGTATGAGGGGGCCACTGCACAGGATTAGAAAAAGCTGCAGAAAGTTGCACTCAACCAGCTCCATTATGGGCACTAGCCTCCCAGCATCGAGGAAATTTTCAAAAGGGGATGATTCAAAAAGGTGACATCTGACATCAAGGACCCCCATCACCCAGGACATGCCCTCTTCTCATTGCTACCATCAAGGAGGAGGTACAGGAGCCTGAAGACACATACTCATGTTCAAGATTTTGGGAACGGTTTCCTCCTCCCTGCCATTGGATTTTTGTGTACACTACATCACTATTTCTCTTCTTTTTCTGTTCTCCTTTTGCACTAATTATTTAATTTTATATCTACTGTATATTATTATTTATAGTTTTTATTATTGCTTTGTAATGTTCTGCTGCCACTAAAACAACATATTTCATGACATATCCCAGTAATAAACTGAATCTGATTCATCAGCAAATTGACTGCAATATACCCAATTCCTTCATCTTGGTCATCAATATAGTTATTAGATAGTTGATGCCCCAGCACTAAACTCTATGGTATTTCAGTTACTGAAATAGAAAAATGTAACAATGACCCATTTATCCTGATTATCTGCTTTCTATCAGTTAACCACTCCTCCATCCTTGTGAAATCTGTGCATTCTAATCTAATGTGGAAACTTTTTAAGGAGGCCTTATTAAATGCTTTCTTGGAAGTATATTTACTAGCGGGAACTCTTTATGGATTCTTATGTTGGAGTAGAAATGAGACAGAACTTCTACCCTCTTGTAACCTGATCTATGTTGGTGAGCTGGGAAGGATTCATCTGGTATGTAAACAAGCCTCCAAGGAGATCTTAATCATCACCCAAAGCCTACTGCTGCTATGTTACAAAGGTTAGTAGTGGTATACACTATCACATCAAAATACAGTAAAATTAGTCTGAAAACTAAGAATATCTCCAAATGATCTGGTCCTACAATGTTTATTTCAGGCTTTTATTTGGTTTGAGTCATCATTGCGTTAGTGGTGCTGGCTTAAAGAGGAGATGCTGTCTTGAATTGCTATGGTCTACTGACAACATAATTGTAAATTGTGTCTGTTTCAGTGGCAGTAAGAGAAAAAGCAGAAAAATTGGGTTGGTCCTTACAGGTGGAATGAAAGGTCCTGTCATGTTTGTCTGAAACTCTGACAAGGTTTGGCTAAAGCAGTGTGCTAATGATTCCTTCAACAGGCTCCCTGCAGTCCCTCTCTGCCCAGAAGCTCTGCAAATGCTTCCGTGAATCCGAGCATGAGTTTATTTTATTGGCAAAGGAGGGAGATGATGTGTTTTGGAAAGTTAATTTGATACAACTGAGATGGAAAGTAATATGATAATATGAAATGATAGAATAATAAGCAACAATTCCTGATACAAGTATTAAACCCATTCTTAAATTCAATAGGCTCATTGTTAACAACTACCTCTGCTGCAGAACGCAATATTGCCAATTACTATAGGTTGTTATTGGAGGAGCAAGTGCATGAAGACACCTTATTACAAAGATCTTTCTGAATTCCAGATACTATTCTCCAATTTTTATTCCAAAGCAATGTACTATAACTGTAGATCTTTTATAGGATTTATTACTTCCAGCTATAAAAACCTATATCAGATTTTTCTCATTGGATTCTTTTCAGGCTAATATTAGCTTATCTAATTGAACTGTATCTGAAGAGCATTGCAAACAAATGTGGATGTGAACTGTTTTAATGGAAAACTAAATGTTAGCAACGCATGATATCGTCTTGTAATAATTTCTAAATAAATATGATTAGCATTGTAAAAGTACTTATTTGCAATAATAAATTTAAACAATACTTTGCTTCCTACAGATATCAATATCTGAACATTATTAAGCCTTCCCAGGAATGGCATATTGTCTTAGTTGATTTAATCTTAAATGTGATGTGTATTATAGTTCTAATTCCAACAAATGGAAACACACCCAAAAATGTTGAGGCATAATGCATTAACAGAATAAATATTTATGTGTATGTCTTCAAATCAGCACAAGTTATGAAACCTGCCTTGATCACATTGATTATGCTTTACTCAGAAGAAAAATTTATTTGTGTGTGACTTAATTTGTGTGAGATTTTTCAAGAGTTAAACCAGCCTGGATATACCACAACTTTAGTAAGGCAGTTGACAAGGTCCTGCATGGAAGAGTTGCCAAGAAGTTTGTCGCTTGGCCTTCAGGATCAGGTAGTAAACTGGAGTAGACATTGGCTTTGTGGGAGAAGCCAGAGAGTGGTGGTACAGGGTTGACTCTCTATCTGGAGGCCCGTGACTAGTGAAATGCCGCAGGGATCAGTGCTGGGTCGTTTGTTGTTTGTCATCTGCGTCAATGATCTGAATGATAATGTGGTTAACTGGATCAGCAAATCTGTGGATGACACCAAGGTAGGGGTGTAGTGGAAAGTGAGGAAGTCTATCGTGGCTTACAAAGGGATCTGTGTCAGCTGGAAAAACTGGCTGAAAAATGACAGATTGAATTTAATGCAGACAAGTGCGACAAGGTTTGGCACTTCAGTGGGACCAACCAGGGTAGGTCTTACACCATGAACGGTAGGGCACTGAGGAGTGTGGTAGAACAAAGGGATCTGGGAATACAGGTACATAATTCATTGAAAGTGGCGCCACAGGTAGATAGGGTTGTAAAGAAAGCTTTTGGCACATTGGCCTTCATAAATCCATGTACTGAGTACAGGAGATGGGATGTTATGTTGAGGTTGAATCTGGTTTGTAGTTTTGGTCACCTGCTTGCAGGATAGATGTAAACAAGGCTGAAAGAGTGCAGAGAAAATTTACAATTATGTTGTCAGGACTGTAGGATTTGAGTTTTAAGGAAAGGTTGAATAGCTTAGGACTGTAGTGTTTAGAACATAGAAGATTGAGAGAAGATTTGATAGATGTATATTCAATTATGAGGGGTATAGATAGGATCAATGCAAGCAGGCTTTTTCCGTGAGGTTGGCTGGGACTATAACAAGTGGTCATGGGTTAAGGGTGAAAGGTGAGCAGTTTAAAGGAAACATGAGGGGATACTTCATTCAGAGGGTCGTGGTAGTGTGGAATGAGCTGTCAGATCAAGTGCTGCATTGGAGCTCGATTTCCATGCTTAAGAGAAGTTTGAATAGGTACATGGATAGGAGGGATATGGATGGCTATGGTCTTGGTGCATGTTGATGGGAGTAGGCAAATTAAATGGTTTGGCATGGACTTGATGGGCCAAAGGGCCTGTTTCTGTGCTGTATTTCCCTATGACTTCTATCTACGCTGACTGGATGAATATTTGCTACTGTTTTAACTATGAAGCAGTTTGCAGGGAGTAAATCTCATCTAACCTATCTACTTCAATATTCAATCCAAATCTCAAAACAAAAGCTCCAATGTACCAGCCTACCTTGGCAACTTCACACTATTTTGTGAACAATTTTACAGGATAATTTTGATGCATCTCCACTCCAAGCCCCTTTGCTTGTTGATAGACTGCAGCCCTCCAGTGCTCAGTGTGTCTCCCTTTGATATTCTTCCTACATGCCTGATCTACTTGCCCGCACCCCCACAATATTAGATTGAAGTTCTAACTGGAGGAAATCAAGTAACCTTTACATTATCATCACAGTGGAATTCTTGACTTCAGAAAAGTGGCAAAAATGAGTTTAAACATACACATCCCAACAATGTTCATGGCACGAAGTTCTGGAGCTCTCTCCCACATGCATTGTTTTTCTCATCCTTCATATTTATTATTGTGTGTCGTTGCAGTCTGTTTATAGAGTTGATGACTTGTGTTTGCTGTGCAGCAAACTATTTCTAGCTGTGCTAAATTGGCTTAGGTTTCACTGAGGACTGGATCAGTCCTTTTTAAACCTGTGTTGGGCATCCTAGTATTATTTAAAAAGTCTTTTAGACAATTACACATTGTTGTGTGACTATTGAATAAGCAGTTTTGCTATACACAGCATATGATTAGTGCACTAAAACGCGAGTCATCTGATGTTTAAGCAAAGATTCTTCCCTTTGTGAAACAAAATGGGGCTCCCATTCCAAGCTGAGGGTACACTTAAACCAGGATTTAGAGACAAAATAATTATTTGTTGAATCTCTGTTCTGTCATTATATTTTCCTTTTTTAAAATCAAAGTTTCCAGAAATGTCAGGTCAAATGGATAAACTATTGTATATAAATGGGAAAATGTATGATTGTTCAAGCTCATTACCACATACTGCAAAATGGGGCTAAAATGTTTTCCATAATGGTGTTGAAGTAGGTGTGATTTTTATTGGCCCTAGGACATAGTTGTCCTGTGTCTGAAGTATACAACCATTAAAGATAAAAGAATATTGCACTAAATCAACAATAGTTCATTGGTTAGAGGAACATACAAACTGTACTGCAGGTAAAATCATCCTTGTATCATTCGACCAGTAATCCAGAAATTTTGACTGATCATTTATAGACATCATGTTAGATAGAGAATGCCAAGTACAATTAATTAACTAAATTGGTATTAAACAGTACTGTAATGGTGACAGCAAAACTACCAGATTGCTGCAAAAACACAACTAGTACCCTAATATCCTTCAGGAAATGAAATCTGCTTCCCTTGGTGGACAGTCCTTATAATGTCACCTCAAACTCTTAACTGGTTGGCCTTAATTCTTTCACATAACGCCAAAAGCTAGTACTGTGCTATTGAACATTGGAACAATGCACACATTCTGGGTTTTCTTGTTTTATTCTGAAATTCAACCACTGACTTTTCATTGGATTTTTTTATTGCTTTACTACCTTTTCTAACTGGGTAGAAGTCAACAGTAGTGTAACACGCAAAATTAATCAGTTAAATTTTCAAACTCACTAGTCCTGCAAACAAAAGTTCTTATTTATTTGAAGAATTATGGGGTTTTGCTAATCACATTTCTCCTGAAAACAAAGTTACATGACAGGTCAACAGGCAAACTTTTATTTTGTCCTCACTGGAGACTGTAACCTGTGACAACTTCAATACAGTTTCATATTTGTTTTTTATTATTTTGCCTGTGGGAATTGGGGATTCGTGATCACACTCAGCTTGCTAACCTCAGGACCAGTCCACCCTGCTGCTGCAGATTTCTGCCGCATCTCAGTTTGTCGCTCACTGCTGTATTATGGAGGTACCCAACCCTCATATTTACATACGACAGACTTCATCAACTTATCCTTCAGTCCATGACTGCTCCAAAATGTATGCTTTCCAAGACTGCACTCTTGCCCTGGAGACGTAGGTTGACTCCACCCATAGGGAACTGCTGCCAGGAGAACATAATTACAGCCCTGGTGGGCCTCCAAGATTCTTCTAAAACAAAGAATATGCTTCTTGTGGCCATTTTTTTTCAAAAGCCTGTTCCAGTGCTCTGAATGTTTAGGACCACTTCCATCCTTTCTTTCATCAGTGCAGCATTCAGGGGCAGTTCTCATCAGTGACCAGGTTGTATTGGGAAATGTCCCTTTGTGAGATAGAAACATAGAAAACCTACAGCACAATATGGGCCCTTTGGCCCACAAAGCTCTGCCGAGCATGTCCTTACTTTAGAAATTACCTAGGGTTACCCATAGCCCTATATTTTTCTAAGCTCCATGTACCTATCCAGGAGTCTCTTAAAAGACCCTGTCGTATCCGCCTCCACCACCGTCGCCAGCAGCCCATTCCACGTACTCACCACTCTCTGCGTTAAATAAAAACTTACCCCTAACAAAAAAACTTAGATTAGTGAAGCACAAATACTTCAGAAACCAGAGATGAGATGGACAGCGATAATATAGCAGGTAAGGCTGCCACTTCACAGCTGAAACAACTCTGGTTCAAACCTGCTGTTGTCAGTGAAGAGTTTGCCCATTCTCCCTGTGACCCCAAGGGTTTCGTCCAGAGCTCCAATTTCTACTCACATCCTGGTTGATGGTCTAATTAGTTAGTGTAACTTGTCCCTGGTGTACATGGGTGAAGAAGAAATCAAGGTGGAGCTGATGGGTATGTGAATGAGGTTGGATTGCGAGGAAATAAATGGGATTGTTGAGATTGCTCTAGAGCTGGTGAAACTCAGATGGATGAATAGTCTTCTACATCATAAGAAAATATGTAATACGAGAAATAATACTTTGCACTCTGCCTGATATAGAACATACGAACCCTGTGGTTTTGGTGAAATCAGAATTCCATTATTTTCAGTCCTTCATTTACTATATCAATCATCAGATCGTGTGTTATGAAGCTAAAATTATTACACAGAACTATACAGTTGCTTGCGAATAGAACATTGCAACCCATAACTCAGTGATGTGAAATGCAGTGAAACATTTGCACTGTGCCTTGAAATGAATAGTTTCCTGTCACATGATGCATGCCTTTGGATTCTGGAGAATAATTTGTGACTCATCCTTCTTCTTAGAAGCAACATCTCTGCCACCACCAAATTCACACAACACTGCAAAAATAGTATGAAACATGATTAAATTGTGTTGTGAACTCTACCTTAGAAAGTAGTACCTGAGTTAAGCACTATAACTAAAATTGATTCATACACTTGTCTTTTTTATAGGATCTGAAGAAATACATCTAATTATATCTTGTGAGTTGCTCTCAAGTACTTTGTACTTCATTTTAATATGTATAAAGTATCAAATTTCTGCTTGATTTCATGATTAATTCAAAGAATTACCCCAACCTCTTTCAATAGTTACATACAATTAACATTTATGTTCTGCATTTTTAATTCCTGGAATCTTTTTACTTTTAGTCATTTGATACATCATATTAATATATAGACAAGGCAGATAAAAAAAACACTGTAACCCATCTTCTACTCTACTGCATTTGTCTTTTATCACACCTTCTCCAGGCACCTATCTAACTCTCTTGAACTTGTCATTTATGACAAGTCATCTATTTATATTAGTAATTACATAGATTTTCCAGTTTTAGCAATAATAGAGCAGAACATTGAAGCAGAAAATATACCACTCAGTAAAATTACACTCCTAATCCTGTGAATCTCCTCTAATGTGTCCATTCAATCATTTGTGACAAGCCTCTGTCTTGGATTGTGTGATATGTGAAACTTAGTGAATAGCACATGTAGTAGAGGCAGGATAAAATGTGTATGTCCTAAGAAGTTTGTAGTGAATGCTTAACAAGTTACCAGCATGGATAACTTCATTCACCTCAACACTGAAGTGATTTCACAACCTATGGACTCACTTTCAAGGGCTCTACAAGCCATGTTCTCAGTATTATTTATTAACACTATTTTTATTTGTATTTACACAGTTTGTCTTCTTTTGGACATGGCTGTTTGTTTAGTCTTTGTGTACAGTTTTTCATTGACTCTATTGCATTTCTACTGTGAATGCGTGCAAGAAAATAAATCTCAGGGTAGTATATAGTGACACATATGCACTTTTATAATATATTTGAACTTCGAGGGCTTTATTTTTTGGCAGTGCAGCAAAGAAAATGCTGCCCTAAAGAATAAATCATCACAATTTTCTGAAGAGGACAATCTGCACTCTGAATAAAATACACCTGGAAGTAAGTAACGGCATGAATTTTACCTCACCATGTAGAACAACTGAAAGCAAATGCAGGGAAAAGCTTGAGAAAGACTTCCTAAGTAAATCCAGTCACAAGGTATCGAGTAGATGACCAGTAATATAGGGTATTTGTAGCCATCTTCCATCATCTGACGCTGCAGGTTAAAAACATATTAATTATTTGCAAGCATCAGAATCTTTCCTACCGTGTACCAATATATGCTTCTGCTACCTAAAACAGAGCCATTCTCTGTGACAGTGACCTAAAAGATAAATGTACTGCATAACTAGTCTAATTGATACGCCTTTTTGTCATATAAAGCAGGGAGAGTTGTTAATATTTCAACTATCAGTATTATATCCCTAATATCCCTAAAAAAAACACTACATACAAGAATAGCAGGCAAGCAGGTAAGAGTATGAGGGTTTTTAGAACCTTAACATTAAATAAGCGGGTAGGCTGTGCTTGTCACTGGCTATGTGATAAAGCATGCTGGGAATTTGCATCACTATTAGCTTTGAAAGTTTTATTAATCTTTGACTTATTCAATGGCTTCAAGGATCACCCTTTATCTTTACAAAGCACTGAGTATGCTTTGTGCTGTAGAGCAGAGTTGGCCACCAGCCAAAATAAAAAGTTAAATCAAATGACATCTTACCAGTATTTGATCTCTGTACTTAGAAACTTATAGTGATTCTCAAATGACCTTTCTTTTGTGATGAGAAAAAAAGGTGCCATAATTTTTGTAGTGGTTTTCATGTTCTTGGGATATTCTCACAGCTGATGAATTGCTTAGAGATGCTATGTTGATAGCTAATTTGTGTGCAGGGAGTTCCCTGCAAATGCAATGAAATAAATATGTTTCTCTGGTTTGTTGGGGTAAAATCTATCCAGTTCACTGGAGAATTCTCCCACTTCTTTTTAACCAGCCCCTTGGGTTTGAGGATGATTTGGTACTACACTAGTTCCGTGTTGGCAGATAAGGCCATTGTGGAAAATACTAACGGAGCAGGAGCTGCTCGACAAGATGGGTTGATGGTATGAGAGAGGGCAAGTCCTCTCAGTTGTTGCCATGTTTTCTCCAGGTGACTTGAAGAACATCCTTGAATCATTTTCCCCATCTTACAAGCTCTTGCCTTGAGCAGAATTCAGCAGAGTGCCTGTTTTCGAAGTCTGGTTCACTTATCCTTCCAGTGGGTTTACAGAATTTTGCGCAGATAACAAAAGTGACACTCCTCCAGTACTCTGGGGTGCCTCGTATAGCTGGTATGTCACCACTACCGGGATTATGCCGACAGGTATTCCACAAACCTCTGAATTCTGTTCTTCAATGGCCAAAGCCACATCCCCATGGGAAGGCAAACATAACCTTGGTTTAACATTATAGCTGAAAGATGATACACTAACAATTCATTGCCTATTTTATACACAAAACTGACAGTTTAAATAATGTGTACAGTGGGAATTGGACTTATAATCTTGACTCAATCGTGATATCATCATCATTGAATTAAAATTTAGTTATCTAGTGTTTATATGTGATCAAAATAAATAATATCCTCCATGATAACTATTTGTACTTTTTGGAGGCTTTAAGTTCTCCTCCAGACTGGTGCCAAAGTTTGGAGTTTAGAGTAGCTGCAGGTTGTGTTATTGCAGAGACCCTATTGCCATTAGTTAACATAGAGACCTTGTGTGGTTTGAAAACAGGACTCACAGCTGACGTAGCAGATCAAAGCCATGCAAACAGCACTAGGATAATTATTTGACACTCAGATAGGAGGCGGCTTGGGTAAGTCCAGGATAAAGTGTAAAATATTGTACAGTTTCAATGGACAAACTAGTACATAATTTGTATATCCTTTACTAAAGTTGACAATAAATTTGATTAAAGCTTTTGTGAATGCGAAATTGAATTATGGATGGAAGGAGACCAAATTGCAGAATTAGGCAAAAAAAAAATTGTGTCTAGTAGGAGGGAATCTGGATCATTCAAAGGGAAGGGAAATTACTTTGAGAAAAAAGTCAAAGCTTTAGTCATGTTAAAATTTAAAGATTCTCCATAAATATTCCCAAGAACACATTACAAAACAGTTAAAAGGTTCTTGGCTGAACGTTGTTCTACCTTGAAGGCAGTTTCCTTCATTTCTCTGGTACTTAGATATGGATCTAGGCTGTAATGAGATCTCACTTCGGACAGTACCTGAAATGGGAATTACTGAACAGTCTATCAACAAGTAGGTATTGCTTGTTTATGCTATTGATGAGTAATTTCATTATGCTGTTAGTATTATAAAAAGGCACTAATAAACTAGATTAGTGTCTCATGTAGTAGTGAGGACATCTTTTCTGGAGATTTGATGTTGTACGCTGTATGTTTATATTATACAACATTAGAAAAGATTATATCACAACACTTAATATAAAATTTAAGTGTCAGCAGTCAACAGTCTATCTGGAGGGCTGTTCTTAATGCCATTATATAAATAAAGCAGAACTTCATTCATCGTTTTATTGCTTTTCTTTGATATTATCTGAGGATGTTTATTCCATTCTTGAGAAAATTGGTAACATTGGGCAATTAATTCAATCACAAATTACAACTGCAGCTTTTTAATAAAG
Organism: Mobula hypostoma; assembly: GCF_963921235.1. Taxonomy (NCBI): domain Eukaryota; kingdom Metazoa; phylum Chordata; class Chondrichthyes; order Myliobatiformes; family Myliobatidae; genus Mobula; species Mobula hypostoma. The sequence continues at coordinate 61,419 of NW_026948118.1, read as the reverse complement.
AACAAAACAAGAATATAAGGAATAGGAGTCCGCTGTTTGATGACTTGAACCATCATTGAAATCATAGGTTATTCAGTTTTGCCTTCAACATCACTTCGCACTCTCTCCCAAAAACCCTTAATCCTCTAAATTTAAACCATCTGTTGGTCTCTCATTATTGACATTCAAGGTTTTCTCACACCTCTCAGTGGGTGAGTGTTACAAACATTAACAACCTCCCAAGAAATTCACTTTCATCTCCATCTTACCTGGGAATTTACTTATTTTGAAACTATGCCCCGACTTCTGGATACCCCAATAATGGAAGCATCCACCCAGCATCAATACCTCTGAGAATTTTCTGTCTTCAATAAGCTTACCTGTTTTTCTAAACTCTTATGAAGCCCAGTGTATAAAGACATGAAGTCTTCAATATCTTCATACATCATTCAGTGAACCTTCTCCAAACTGCCTCGTATGAAAATATATCATTCCATCAGTATGAAGAATCAGATTTCTTATAGTGAAATGCTGTTTTGCAGCAACGGTACAGTGCAATGCATAAAAATATCAATTACAATAAGAAATACATTTAAAATTAAATAAATAGTGCGAAAAGAGAGCATAAGCAGGTGGTGTTTGTGGGTGGTTCATTGTCTTTGGAAATTTGACGGTGGAGGGGAAGAAGCTAATCCTAAAACACTGAGTTTATCGTCAGGTTCCTGAACCTCCTTGCTGATGATAGCAGTATGCAGAGGGCATGTTCTGGGTGAAGGCATCCTTAATGACGGATGCCGGCTTTCTGAGGTATCATCTTTGGAAGATGTCCTCGATGCTGGGGAGGTTCGTGCCATGACAGAACTGACTGAGTTTGCAAACCCCTGCAGCTTTTTCCAGTCCTGTGCAGTGGCCTCTCCATACCAGATGAAGACTAGAAGTGTGCACGGTACTCCAGGTGCTATCTCACCAACATACTAGCATTCTGTAAAATCGCATCAAGATTTCCCTACTTTTATTTTACTGACCTCTTGCAATAAAGGCCAACATTTCATTATCCTTCTTAATTACTTCCAGTTCCTTCATTACGTGGGACCTCCAGAATCTGTAGTTCTGTTTAAAGGGAGTGAAACTATAACATTTTGCAGTTTTACTCGAAACAGAAATTTGCTCTTCTTAACCCTTGTATTCAAATTTAAATTTCCTATATTCCATCTATGATCTGCTTCCTATCCATATTCTTTTGCAGGTACTGTGGTTTTCTAATAACCTGCAGTAAAACATCTCCAGAATCTAGGGAATATTGGTAGATTACACTCAACACATCCATCTCTGCAGCAATTTCTTTAAAGATCGAGAAAGCACACTAACAGGATTCCTATTATTAATTGTCCATTCTCATCCTCTAAAGTAATTTTGTCAGTGCGCTGAGGAGAAGAAGAATACATTTATAATGAAATTCTATAATATGCTTCACTTTATAACAATGAATATATCAAAAAGAGCACTATATTGGTTATCAGGTGCTTTTGAACAGATTTTCAGGATACAGAGACAAGAATGAAAGCCCTTTCATTCCCATACACTTTGTTTTAGATCTTTTGACTGTCAGGATAGGTGGTCTATGTGCTCTCATTTCTTCCATTTCCTGATGAAATGCTGGTAAATTAATTACTGTAAATTACTGGAGCGTAAGAAGTCAGCAGGAGAATCAGGAAGGGATTAACAGGCATGTGAAAGAGGATAGGTTACAGAGAACTAAGTAGGGAAATAGGACTATTGGGGATGCTTTGAAAACCAAAATAGCCTCAAAATGGGATTAATGACCTCATTGTAAATTGTATGAAATAAATGAAAAGTATAAGCCAACTCAATTTTTTGAACCGTGTATATAATTTGAGAAATGATCCACCAGCAAAATGGGAATGAAAAGCAGATTATTTGGTAAACAATTAATTTTACAATTGTTTCAAAGTTCTATTGTGTAACACAATATTTCAGTTGCAGTTTTGCTTACGAATCCTTGTTATAAGTTTGATCACCAATTGGGTGCATGGCTGAAAGCCACATCCACAATTTTAATTGATGTATGTATATGCTCATGAGGGACTTAACAACATGAAAGGCCTGACAAGGCATACTTAAAAGGGGAGTGCTCAGCCCAAGGGGTTAAGCACTGGGAAATGGCTTTGGGTAGGTGGATTTTAAGGAAGAGGTTTGCCACATGCCTCCAGACTATTACAATCCATTCACCTGGTCACAATCCCCCAATTCCCTACTCACTCACACCCCCCCACCCCCCTTCCCCCAGCAAATGTGAATTCCCTTATGGAGCTGATTCCACTTTCTGAAACTCTTAACTTAGTTCTTACAGTTTTCATGGAGCGCCCGGAGGAAACTCACACGGTCTCGGGGAAGAGGTGCAAACTCCTCACAGGCTGAGTTGGATTTGAACACGGGTTGCCTGTATGGTGAAGCTTTGTGCTAACCACTACACTACCGTGCCACTACTTGCACATTTGGAATATATTAAATGGTAAAAGGAATTCCCCATTACTATATCAAACAGCATTCTAATAACTTTTGAAAATGGGCGTGCTAAGTTTTGATAAATAAAACTGCATTGCTGGAAATCTAAAATAAAAACTCACCTGGTCAGGCTGCATCAAATGAAAGGTCATTGATCTGAAATATTTACTCTGACCTGATACGTAGTTTAAACACTTTATATTTTTATCTTATTAACGACAGATGTCATATCTATAAAGTGTTTTATGTAACTTTGGTTTGGATTTTCAATAAACCGCAATTGATTTCTCAATTGTCAAATTCTATGAACATACAAATGTATTAACCTAACAATGAAATATGATTTGTCACATTAAATAAATTGTAATTATCACCTATTAAGTGGTTTTATTTTCAAACAGAAATTAATTAACAAATCTACACATTAACAATTTATATGAAAATAATTTTTAAGTAGAGAACCTCCATGGTTCTTTATGTCCTGATGAAGATGACAATGTGGTTTATCTTCCAAGTTTTACCTATCATCCTTGAACCGGAAACCAAAAGATTAATTCTCCTCTTGATTCCTGCTCTCTTGATACTTCCTGACACAGAACAGGTACCATATGGGGCAAATGGACTAGACAGCCTTCATCATGTAATTGAATAACAGTATTTCGGAATGCAATAATGTTTCTTAAGTGCAATTACATAATTGCATACTGATATTTGCAGCTACTTTTGTGTAAGAATATTTTTGTTTGGACTGGCCCTATGATTAAGGTTGTCATAGCCGGGGAAGAAAGTGGGGATAAGATCCCACTACCCATTAAATGCTCCCAATTGCCTGAGTCTCAAACAGCCCCTGACAACGAAGTCCAGCTCCTGGCGTTCATGTGTGGCTTAGCTACTAAGCCCAGCAGACCACATTCGAAGTATTTGGGGCAGTTTTGAGCCCCATAATTAAGAAAAGATATGCTGGCATTGGAAAAGGTCTGGAGGAGCTTCACAAGAATGATTACGGCAATCACAAACAAGAGGAAATCTGCAGATGTGGAAATCAAATACACACAAATTGCTGGAGGAACAGCAGCCCAGGCAGCATAGATGGAAAAGAGAAAACGGTGAATCTTTCGGGCTAAGTTCCTTCTTCAGGACTGGAATAAAGGAGATGAGAAGTCAGTGGAGGTGGGGTAGGGGAGGAAGAAGTACAAGGTACTAGGTAACACTGGGAGAGAGGGAGCAGTGAAGTAAAGAGATGGGAAGCTGATAGGTGAAAGAGATAGAGGGCTGGAGAATGGGGAATCTGATTGGAGATGGAAGAAAGAGAACGGGAAAGAGCACCAGAAGAAGGTAATAGGCAGGTAAAGAGATAAAGTGAGAGAGGGAAATGGGAATGGGGAATATTTAAAGGGTGGGGGGCAATTATGGGAAGATTGAGATATTGATGTTCATGCCATCAGGTTGGAGGCTACCCAGATGGAATACAAGGTGTTGCTCCTCCAACCAGAGTGTAGCCTCATCGTAGCAGTAGAGGAGGGAGTGGACTGAGATGTCAGAATGGGAACGGGAAGTCGAATTGAAATGGGCGGCCACCGGGAGATCCCACTTTTTCTGGCAGATGGAGCGTAGGTGCACGGCAAAGTGGTCTCACAATCTACTGATCTCACTGATACACAGGAGGCCACACCAGGAGCACTGGATACAGTAGATGATATTAAGTCTTGCAGGTGAAGCGTCGCCTCACCTGTTTAGGGCTCTGAAAGGTAGTGAGGGAGGAAATGAAGGGACAGGTGTGGAACTTCTTCAGTTTGCAAGGATAAGTACCAGGAAGGAGATCGGCAGGGAGGGACGAATAGACAGGGGAGTCCCAAAGGGGGCAATCCCTGCGGAAAGTGGAAAGTAGGGGGGAGGGAAAGGTTGCTGATGGGATCCCATTGGAGGTGGCGGAAGTTATGGAAAATTATGCACTGGATTTGGAGGCTGGGGGGGTGGTAGATGATGACAAGAGGAACCCTATCCCTGGTAGGGTAGCAGGTGGATGGGGTGAGGGCAGACATGCGTGAAATGGAAGAGGTGCAGGTGAAGGCAGCATTGATAGTCGTACTTTATTGATCCTGATGGTGGAGGAAGGAAAGCTCCTTGAAGAAGGAGGACACCTCACTTGTTCTAGAATGAAAAACCTCATCCTGAGAGCAGATACGGCAGAGATGGAGGAATCGAGAGAAGGGGGAATGGCATTTTTACAAGTAACAGGGTGGGAACAGATATCGTCCAGGTAGCTGTGAAAATCGGTGTGTATATAAAAGATATAAGTAGATAAACTGTCTCCAGAGATAGAGACCGAGAGATCAAGAAAGGGGAGGGAGGTATTGCTTTGCCAAGCACCTATGCGGCGTCCATCAGAAAAAGTGGGATCTCCTGGTAGCCACCCATATCAATTCCACATCCCATTCTCATTCTGACACGTCAGTCAATAGCCTCCTCTGCTGTGCGATGAGACCACAATCAGGTTGGAGGAGCCTCCAATCTGATGGCATGAATATCGATTTCTTGAACTTCTGATACCTGCACCCCCTCCCTTCTTCATTCCCCATTCCCATTTAGCTCTCTCATCTTATCTCCCTTCCTGCCTACCAACTTTCTCTGGAGGAGGCTTCTCCTCCTTTCCTTCTGCCCTCTCCTATTAGATTCCCCCTTCTCCAGCCCTTTATCTCTTTCACCTATCAGTTTCCCAGCTCTTTATTTCACCCCTCCCCTCACCTGGTTGCACCTATCACCTACCACTTTGTACTTCACCCTCTTCTCCCTCCAACTTCTTAGTCTGCCTTCTCATCACTTTTTTCCACTCCTGATGAAGGGTCTTGGCCTGAAACATCGACTGTTTAGTCTTCTCCATAGATGCTGCCTGGCCTGATGATTCTGGCAATTAAAGGATCCATGTTTTAGGAGCTTTTGATGGCTCTGGGCCTGTACTCACTGGAGTTCAGAAGAACGAGGGGGGAAATCTCATTGAAACTTACTGAATATCGAAAGGCCTAAATAGTGTGGACATGGAGAGAATGTTTTCTATTGTGGAAACTGTTGGGGACCAGAGGGCACAGCTGCAAAATAGAAGGACATCCCTTTAGAACAGAGATAAGAAGGAATTTCTTTATCTAGAAGGTGGTGATCTTATGGAATTCATTGCCACAGATGGCTGTGGAAGCCACGTTATTTGGGGATATTTAAAGCAGATGTTTATAGGTTCTTGATTAGTCAGGGCATCAAAGGCTACAGGGAGAAGTCAGGAAGATGGCTTTGAGAGGGAAAATAAATCAGCTATGATCAAACAGCGGAGCAAACTTGATTGCCGAATGGCCTAATTCTGCTCCTATATCTTATGGTTGGCATACAAGTAAGCTGTTCCTCTTGAATTCCCAGGCATCATGAAATTAGGCAGGACACTTCCAGATGTGATCCACACTAACACAGCTGACATTGTCTGGTGCTAGTGGTGTAGCTGCTAACATCTCCCATGTCCAGTGCCCAATTCGAGACAGAAAGTGCACTTTTAGCATGTGAGCTATGACCCATTTTTTCTTACTCACAATAAAATAAGGAACAGGCAGAATATAAATCAGCCAAGTAATGAAAAGTTAAAGAGATAAATATCAGACCACTGCTTCTGCCAGATTCATCCGCCTGTGTTGTATTTTGTCCATTGGCATCACAGAAAATGATTACAATGTTCCTCAGATTGTACCCTAGTGTGCGATGTTGTGATCACATTTTTGAGCTTACATCTCACAAATATTGAGAGGATTGCTCAGGCTTGGCCATGGAATGAAGGGGGTTCACACAGAAATGTCTGTGTCCAGTCACACAGAAATGCACAGTGTCTCCCCATCCTACCCCTTTTCTCAATCTCACTTCATACTTTTATGCCTGTGTAGCATGTAAGTCATTAAAATCACTTTTTCTTTGTCTTGCTGCTATGAAATAAATGTAGTCATGCTATAAATCTGGCAGTCAAGAAAACACAGGTGAAGTTTTTGCACGTACTTCAGGAGAAAATCCAGCCTGCTAAATTTTTTTTTGCAGTTTTCCTAATTTTGAGGGGTTATCTGATTAGATGCCACGGCCCTACTTGGATGAATACACCAAAAATAAAATTAACATTCCCTGTCAATTGGTCCAATAGCTTGCCATGTGGAGAAGATGTTTGAAAATTAACTACAGATATCCCACCACTCGCGGAAGTTTCGGGAGTCTCCCGCATATTGATAGTGGCTCCCTGTTGCCCGTGCCCGGAAATCGATTTTTTTTTGAGGGAGGGAGGGAGGGAGGGAGAGAGGGAGGGGGGAGAGAGAGAGAGAGAGAAAGAAAGAGAGCGAGAGAGTGCGCACCATGGCAGAGTGTTCCAAAAAAAAAGAAAATATAAAATGTACTGCACCCCAGACTACACTAAAGTGCACCCCTGCCTAATAGGGGTCAAAAATAATGACAATGTTTGCTGCACTGTTTGCAACAATGACTTTTCTATTGCCCATGGTGGGTTAAGACTGTAAAAGACATGTTGAGGTGAGTTTAACAGGTGTCATTCGTTCATTAGCATAGCTAACGCTATTTAAACTAGCTGGCTAGCTGCTAAGGAGCTACTCTATTGCAGACATCCCACCTCTCCGCAAATTGATGGTGCTACCTCCCTGAAATGAGTTTTTGCAGGGTGGGATGTCTGTAACGATCAGCTATAAAGTATTTTAAGTATGCAGTTACTTAAGTAAGTCTGTTGTAAAAGAACCCAAGGATGAGATACACTCTGTCCAACAAGCAAGCCCTGAACCTGAGCACCTGAGGTAAGAGCTCGCTCACCTTTCCCGCTTGTGTGCCACGTGATGCAGGGAAGGGAGTCTGTCTGTCCTGAGGCGGTTGGTGTCATGGTCCGGGAATGGCGGATCCTCCCTAGGTAGGTGTGCTTTCTTCCGAATAAAACCGGTTAAGGTAGCACTTGGGTTTGGCCGGGGAGGTGTCGTCTGGCCCGATGTCTATATGTGTTGGAGCCACGCGGTCTGGCGCTCGTTGGAAAATGCCTCGCCTCGGTGCTTTTCAATAATGACTTGGCAGCTGATCAAAGACGGGCTGCGGGATAAGCTTCCATTAATGCATCTCGGTGCGGTTTTAATCAAAATGAAATCTTACCTTCACTTCTTACCTTCAACACCTTTAAAATTGGACGTGGCGTGCCTACACTAACCCACTTTTTGTCGCTCACCCGTCTTTCGTTTTGTATTAATGTCCTTCAAATCCCACCATTGCCCGTTTGAGGCCGGTCCAACGGCAAACACGCACGATTCGACCACGCTGCTGACTCCCTGGGACTTAGATCAATACCCTTCCATCGTTGGCGTTTGTACAATGCACTTCAGTTTTAAGATCAATTTTATATCAGAAGATAAATTTAGGTTCTTGAGTTGAAATCATTGCAGTGTTCTGATCAGAACGCATTTTGTATTTGATAGAAGCAAAGAGGGGAGATGTTTCTGAGCATCACAATTTTTCTTAAACTGATGTTACTTCTTCCAAGATTCCTGTCATACCCAAACAACATCTTGAAACATTTCGTGGTGGTTTTACCAAACGTATTTGAGAAGGTCTGGGGACATTACTAATTAACTTTCTTATAAGTAAATGGATATGCAAAATAAAAAGTTAAAATTAGTGTAGGATGGGTGGGAGATGGCAGATAGTTGTATTTTGACATCTACTAAGCAGGGATTATACATTTAGGGGACTGCGATCAAAGTAGAAAGTATAATATGCAGATAATGTATTTAGGTATTTGCTGATCTCAGACCAGGTTAGAGGAAGAAACAGTATGTTATTAGAACCATAGAACACTACAACACAGAAAACAGGCCATTCGGCCCTTCTAGTCTGTGCCGAAACATTATTCCGTTAGTCCCATTGACCTGCACCCTCCAGACCTCTCCCATCCATGTACCTATCCAATTTATTCTTAAAACTTAAGAGTGAGCCTGCATTTACCATGTCAGGTGGCAGCTCGTTCCACACTCCCACCACACTTTTTGAGTGAAGAAGTTCCCCTGAATGTTCCCCCTAAACCTTTCCCCTTTCACCCTAAAGCCATGTCCACTCGCATTTATCTCTCCTAATCTAAGTGGAAAGAGCCTATTCACATTTACTCTGTCTATACCCCTCATAATTTTGTAAACCTCTATCAAATCTCCCCTCATTCTTATACGCTCCAAGGAATAAAGTCCTAACCTGTTCAATGTTTCCCTGTAACTCACTTCTGAAGACCTGGCAACATCCTAGTAAATCTTCTCTGCACTTTATCAGTCTTACTGATACCCTTCCTATAGTTAGGTGACCAGAACTGTACACAATACCACAAATTTGGCCTCACCAATGTCCTGTACAACCTCCCCATAACATCCCAACTCCTATACTCAGTACTTTGATTTATGAATGCCAGGATGCCAAAAGCCTTCTTTACAACTCTGTCTACCTGTGATGCCACTTACAGGAAATGATGTATCTGAACTCCCAGATCTTTGTTCCTCCGCACTCCTCAGTGCCCTACCATTTGCTGTGTATGTCCTACCTTGATTTGTCCTTTCAAAATGCAACACCTCACACTTGTCTGCATTAAATTCCATCTACCACTCTCTGGCCCACCCCTCCAGTTGGTCCAGATCCCTCTGCAAGCTTTGAAAGCCTTACTCACTGTCCACATTGCCTCCAATCTCAGTCTATTCAGCAAACTTGCTGATCCAATTTACCACATTATTATCTAGATCATTGATATAGACAACAAACAACAATGGTCCCAGCACAGATCCTCGAGGCACACCACTAGTCACACGCCTCCAGTCTGATAAGCAATCATCCACTACCACTGTCTGTCTTCTCCCACACAGCCAATTTTGAATTCAGTTTACAACCTCTAGTGTCTGAACCTTCTGAACTAACCTCCCATGTGTGACCTTGTCAAAGGCCTTACTGAAGTTCATGTAGACACCATCCACAGCCTTTGCTTGGTCTATTTTCTTGGTAACCTCCTTGAAAAACTCTACAAGATTCGTTAAACACACTCAACCATGCAGAGAGCCATGCTGACTATCCTTAATCAGCCCTTGGCTGTCCAAATACTTGTATATCTGATCTCTCAGAACACCTTCCAATAATTTACCTACTACTGATGTCAGGCTCACCGGCCTGTAATTACCTGGTTTACTTTTGGAGCCTTTTTTATACAACGGAACAACATGAGCTATCCTCCAATCCTCTGGCACCATACCCATGGCTAAGGACAGTTTAAATATTTCTGCCAGGGCCCCTGCAATTTCTACACTAGTCTCTCTCAAGGTCCGAGGAAATATCACATCAGGCCCGGGGGATTTATCTACCTTTATTCGCTGTAAGGCAGCAAGCACCTCCTCCTCTTTAATCCCTATATGTTCCATGACACTACTGCTTGTTTCCCTTCCTTCCATATATGCTATGCCAGTTTCCAGAGTAAATACTGATGCAAAAAAACTGTTTAAAATCTCCCCCATCTCATGAGGCTCCACACAGAGATGACCACTTTGATCTTCTAGGGGACCAATTTTGTCCCTTACTGTCCTTTTACTTTTAATATACTTGTAGAAACCCTTCAGGTTTACCTTCACATTATCTGCCAAAGCAACCTCATGTCTTTTTACCTTCCTAATTTCCTCCTTTAGTATTTTCTATACTCTTCAAGTACTTCATTTGTTCCTTGTTGCCTATACCTGCTATACACCTCTCTCTTTTTCTTAACCAGATTGCCAATATCCCTTGAAAACCAAGGTTCCCTATGCCTGTTAACTTTTAACTTTTAGAAATGATATACTGTATCATGTAATTGTAGAATTCTGCATGTATAGATATTGGCAATGTTGTTCAGATGTAAAATTAGTGAGTTTGTAAAATGAAACATTTGTCCCCAGTTACAGCAAAAGTGGGGTATATAGGTCCAGCAATGGGATTCAGACTTTGTTCGTTGGGTATTGCCGACACTTAATTAATAATCCCAACTCATGCAGAATATTAGTTGATCCAAGTTCTGGTGTATTCTATATGGAATGCATTTAAGTTTAAACTATAAGTATATTGATGCTGTTTTTCAAGTGATGTTACATGGCTGCAACAAGCTGTCTTTCCATCAATTTAAAGGGATTTTGAAGGGATTTAAAAAGTCTGTTTTCACTTAATGACTGTGCTAGTATGTTGTGAGAAGTTTGCTTTCACTGTTCCAATACAGCTAAATGATAGTTTTCATCTTTGCTGAACTGAAATCAATAACCAAATAAAATATTGAATGAACATAATCTATATTGCTTCACTTGTATGTAACAAAAGAATTGAAAAGAAATTGAGGGAGATAAAGCGTTGTTGCATACCCAATGAATTGACCTTTAAGGCAAAACCAGGTGATCTTTGAAGTAATTTACATATGGATATCTTGCAATTTTATAATATTTTGTCAGTATTTTCCCCTTCTGTCGTGCCTTGAGTCATAGTAGGAATGTTTCACAAAATGCAGGGTTTCTAGATTCTTGAACAATGGAAATTGTTGGCTATAGTGCCCACCCAAAGTGAGCTGGGTTTTACCTCCTCATCCATCCTCTTTTGTTTGGTGGGATGTACCCAACCAGTGAATGTATTTGCAGAAAGACTTATATTACAATAAAACATAGAAGGTTGTTTCCTTTGTAATTCTGAAAAGTGGCAAAGTAGGAAGGGGAATGTGATGAGGTTCTGAATTATTGTATGTTGCTAACCTGATATTTCTGAGAATAACTCACTACAGCAAAGATGTATTGAATGTATTACAAAGGTTTGAAAGGAATAAATACTTCAGCTGACTGTTTTATTACATCATCTGAACATCCTGTGCAATACAATGGTTTACAGTTCAGATCTTATCCTGTATCCAATGTCATACATAGCTCATCTTGTATATAAGATTACAAGATAATAGTTGATCAGGAGGTCATCCAGCCAAAATTAATTCATCCATCTAATAGCAAACACAGTCCCTCCAGTACAAATTCCAATTGTTGCTGAAATTATTCCAATGTTTTGTCATTATGTTCTATATGAGATTTTATTCCTTGTATTGGTCATTGTTCAAATCAAGAATATTTTTGTTTATTAGCTAAGTGCCTTGACACATCGCAGGTAAAGAGTCAAGAAAAAAAAATGACATTGGGAATAAAGGAATTGTTAGATGAAAATCCAAGAAGCCTGCCTCTTACTTTCCTGATTCTTGCATAATATAGCAATATTGATCAATTTTTGCAATCTAGCTTCTGCCAGACCCAGAAATACATCTGGTGGTTAATCCAAAAAAAGAAACATGAACCTAATCTGCTTTCAACCATGCACATAAGTCTCTGAGCAAATTGATTTTCAACTTCCATATGCCTAAGATGATCTGATTCATTGATTAGCTCCTTGTAGATTGAAATACTGTTATACTTTGAATTTACTCTGACAGTGTACTGTGTCTGTCAAAGTCCTTAGCAGGGAGCATATGATATCCATTAATGGCAGAATGGCAAGTTCATTAGCTATTTATTAATAATGACATGCACAGAATTCTGTTGGTTGAAGAATGCCTGCTGAGATGGTGGAAACTTCAGGTACCCAAGAAGGATCCTCTGCAGCTATTAAAACTTATTTCTGTTCTACAGACTATTTTTGCAACTTTCTTCGCTAGCAATTCTCTAATACATTATGTGGGAAACAAAGTCCTGGCTGGTTGAAAATTGGCTTGAAACCTGGTTTTCCTTGCATGATCTTTTAACATTTTCTCTCTTGTAGTTTGTATTCTCTGTCATTAATCTTTATAACTATTTCTGTATTTTTTTCCCTCAAGGTTAAAACCCACCAAATTACTTGTTTGCCAAAAAAATGTTTGTTAAATTGTGTAATAAAGGTTCATCATTGGTGTTCTCTCTCATCAACTGTCTGCATCCTATTCAGGAAACAGTGGAGGGAACCTTAAGTTTCTAGGATTTTAGATTTATACACGAGTCACTGAACTGCTTTTTAACTGCAAGAACTTAAGAAATGGGAGCAGGAATAGACTTGGTGGCATTTTGAGCCAGCTCCACTATTCATAAAGATCTTGGTAGATCTTTCAACCTCAGTGCTATTTTGGTGAACTATCGCCATATCCCTTGATTCTCTTAAGATCTAGAAATCTATCAATCACTGTTTTGAATAAATTCAATAACTGAGCCTCCAGTCATTTTACCACCTTACATGTGTAATTTCTCATCTCAGTCCTGAATAACTTAGCCCTGTTTCTAGGTATTTGTTTCCTGTTCTTTGTGTGCATTTTCTAAAAATTGTTTTTGTATCTTTGCTTTTGCCAGCCCCAATCTTATTGCCATTACCTCTTCTAGTCTACATGAAATAAAGAAGAGTGTTAATTCATTCATTAGAGCTGTGAATGTGCTTCTTGGAGCCATTACTGAGCTTTTCAAAATATCAACTATAATCACCCTACCCCACCAAAAATGACCATACTGTAGCTTTAATACTTGTCTACTTCAGATTTGAGATTCATCTTGCATCATCCCTGCTGCTTTTCTTCCTCTTATTCTCCCGCACTCATGTTTTTTAAAACTTCTTCTTTGTCTGTTTCTTTATTTCTTTAAATGCATTGAGTCCATGTTAAGTTCTGTTTTTTCTCTCTCTCCTTTCTCAGTGCTCCTGTTTGTCTTTGTTTCCCTTCCCTTCACTTATTTCAGTAACCTTTTTCCTTTTTCCTCATATCATTGGTACCATTTCTCCTTCCTTCCTTCCCTTTCTTACTCCTTAAATTATTTCTCTCAGGTTTGGGTCTGCTTATTTTTCCTTTTCCTTTAGCACTGCAGCAAATTGTACAATGAGCAATCGGAGAAGTGTATCATGTGAATCTGATTATCATATTTCAAGAATAATCAGGGGTAATCTGCCAATTTTTATATAGATTTTATGTTTTGGTGTATTCGATATGTCTTTGGAAAACTTGGAAATAATGATTGCGTTCAGTGATACAAAAGGTGCATTGAGAGCCATGATTTACACATGTAAGGCTTCAAAAGTATATAGAAGGCTAAGTGAATGGGTAGGAACATGGCAGATAGAATATAATGTGGAAGAAATGTGAGGTCACAAAAGAAAAATATCGTCAAATAAGGAACAAGCAGAAATATCATTGAATTGTGACATGCTGATATTTGGAGGGACCTGGGTGCACTTTATTCAAGTCACTGAAATTTGTATCGATGTACAGCTAGCAGTTAGGAGGGCACATAGTATGTTTATTGTGAAAATCTTTGGGCAGAGTAGTGAAGGGGTCCTGTTGAAGTTGTGTAGAGATTCTTACAAAATTCTTACAGGCCTTGAAGGGATAGGTGTAGAGAGAATATTTCCTCTGGCTGACCGATACAGAACTACAGTTCACTGTTTCAGAATAAGGACCATCAGGGACTGAGAAGAGAAATTTCTTCATTCCAGTTCTCTATCTCCAAAGGCTGTGGAGTGTTAGCTATTGGGTTCATTCTAAGTAGAAATGGAATAAGGAGTAGTGCAGGAAAGTGATAGTGAGGGAAAAGATCAAGAAAGATCTTGATGAATTGAGGAGCAGATAAAGGTTGAAATGCACTATGGCTACTCCTAATTCTTGTCTCCTTACTTACACCTTTTCAGCCCTAGCCTTTATTATTAACTAACACTTACTCTTCTTTACTCAGCATGGATGTTTGTGGCTAGCTTATCTCCTGAGAAAGACAAATCCAGAAACAAAAGTTGATCCATATATTCCACAAAGACACCCACTTGCTAAAAAACTAATCACTCACTTATAGTTTGGTTTCTGCCATTTGTCCAGATGTACTAAAGGAGATAATCTTCAAAAGTGAGATGGGATTGACTAATTCCAAGGCAAACTTTAACAGGAGGTGCTAGGAAAGTGCTCTTATAAAGATGACATCAATGTGAATGAAAGTAAAACTCGCTGTTAGTTGGGGATTTACAAAGCACAGAGGAAGATGATTGTGTCTTTTGGAGGCCAGTGATCTTGGCCCGAGAACAGTTGTAGGAATTACTCAGATAGTTGACCTTTCAATTGTTTCATCAGGTGTCATTCAGTTCATCATTGAGTGCTCAGTGTTCAATTTTATTATTAATTCACAAGATAATAAAATGGCTTATTCTTCCAGGCTGCGAGGCATGGCCGATGAGTGACTATAGCTTTTGTGCCACTTAATTGTCGGACAGTGACCTATTCCAACAAGAGAAAGATGAATCGCCTCCCTTGGTATTCAGTAGCATTATGGTTGTCACATTCCTTGATGTAAATGTTCCAAAGTTATATTGAACAGAAATCTAACTGGATCGGCTATGTAAAGACTTCTTCAACAGCTTCTCCAAAACCTGCGATCACTAACACCTCTGTATGTTCTTCTCCAAGTTTTTTGCCATAACATTATTGTTTGGTCCTTGGATTCTAAGTTTACAAGCGATGTGGAAGCATTTTCTTTGCAAGGACTTGACCATTCATAAAGATGACGCAGTGCCACCTTTAAATGCTAGACATAGTGAAATGCACAAGTCCAGGTTCTTTTGAAGGATATTGAATTGAAATGTTAACTATTTTCCTCTCACAGATGCAATCTGACTTGCTGAGTGTTTCCAGCACTTTTTTTTGTTTCAGATTTCTGGCACATAAAATCTTTTGTTTCGATACCTTTTAGAAGGATGCATACAATGCTTCCTGTGAAGGAAGCCTAAGCCACTATCAATCAACTTGGAGTTTTTTTTTATTGCTCCTGAGTAGATGAGAGTAGTCATTACTCTGGGGAAAATCCAGATCCTGACTTTAGCAATTGTGCGCTGAACTTAACTACATTAGCTTGAATTCTGAAGTACCTTAACAGAATAACTACTTCAAATTTTTAAGTAGTTAAAGGATTTTAGCCAGATGTCTATTTTAACTTCTCAAGTCTATTGACAGGCATGTATAACTCAGCATTAAAAGAGCCCAAGACTGACAAGAGTAAATTCGATCTCAGAGCTCTGATTGTAATTATCCTTCCTTGTGTTTTTTTGTTATGGTCCCAAAGCCAAGAACAAAGTGCAATTACTAGCTGTAGCAGTACTTTTGCTATCCCTCAGCTTCAACTAAATATACGTTGTTGCCTGGATAGGAAGACAAATCAGTGGAGTGGAATTTGAACTTTGTCTTTTGTAACTATGGCTCTACCTGTTATACTTTTTTGCACTATTTTGCTGCTGCTATTAACTAACCTACTTTGGTTCTGTTATTTTTGGGATTATAAATTTCCAACAACAGCTGATAATATACTTTGCTGTTCTATTCTTGTTTTCTTTCTGCACAACAGTGCACTGCTTAACAAAAAGGAGCTTTGTTTTAAAAAGTGTTATTTTAAACTACTGAAATTGCATTAAAGGATGCATCATTCTATTTAATAAGAAATGTTTGAATTTTTGGATTGCATAGTTGAGGGTATTCTTTATAGCATGAAAACTAACTTTCACCCTGTAACTTACCTATACTCTTAATTATGCATGTATTGTTCAAAGTTTATTATTCTGAATGTGTTTACAAGTGAATAATTTCTTATGGTAAATTTACTATAGAATTTGGGAATGTGATATTACTGCCCTCGTAACTTGGTTATGAAGTATGTTTTTTTCTTTAGAGGTGCAAAGTTGGCACAAAAGCAAGTTGCAGTTGTTGGTTTTGTGAATTGGTTAAAGTATATTGTAAACTAGGATGTCTGTGTTTTACTTTTTCATTGCTGAATAGTACACAAAATGGTTATAGTTTATCGGTGTTTCTAGTCATTTATTGAATCTTTATTATATGCCATGGTTGTGACTTTACTCATTGCTGAAGTACATCTGGAAATTTATTTGTTGGACTTGTGATAATTAAGTTTCTTACCATTGCAGTGAAAAGCATTTTCAACTTCGGCAGTTTGATATTCAGCCTTTTTTAGATGGAGAGGTGGGGCGAGGGAAAAGATTATTTTCAGACCCAAGAGGAGTATACATGGGTTACACAATGGCAAGTAAGTTTATGCATTTTATGCAGAGTGTGTGCAGCATTTCCAAAGTATTTAAGGTACAATTTTCTGGCTTCTGAATGCAGAATAGCCGCAAGTAGAGAGTGAATTCAATTAGTTTATAATGAACTTGCTCAAAATAGAATTAAACGGTTGCCTTACTTAAGTAATATCTGTGCCTGTGATTTGAGTAATAATGGTATAAAAGTGAAATAAAGTTTAGTGATAGTCTCAAGAGGAATAGTGGTGGTTGAATTCTTTTGCTGTGTAGTTTTACTGGTGAAAGCTTATTAAACAATGAGAATGGCTTATGGCAATGTTAAATCTGACTTAAAATAGCAACAGATAATCTCAAAAAATTATATGCATTTTAACTAAATACTTGTTTGTTTCTCTGCTATAAAATCATTTCTTGAACAGGCTATTTCAAGGCCATGATGAAATCAATCTTGTATGTTTGTAAAAATTTCTACAAACTTGTATTAATATCCATTGCAGGAGATAATTCCACATTGGTTCTTCCTTTGGCATATTACATAGTACTGAGATTTTGGAAAGTAAAGTCCGAACTGATTTCACTTCTTCTAGTTTCTAATGTTATATATAAGTATATTGTAAACAAGGTATGTGGTAACAGTAGTTCTATTATACTGTGGCTTACTGTAGCAGAGGCCACACTCAGAGAAGTTGCTGGATTCATTTTTGTCAGCTTGTCTGTAAGTTTCATGCTGTTTTGTAAAAGCCCATGAAAACAATAATAATATCCTAATTGCATATAGTACACTGGCCTAGTAGTGATTCCCAGCATTTTGAGATATCTGGTATATTCATAAATGTATGATTCTGAATTCTTGGGGGGCGCAGGGGGGCATGGTGCTGTAGTGGTTAGCATCATGTTATTACAGTACCAGGGATCTGATTTAATTCACTTGTTGTCTGTAAGGAATTTGTATGTTCTCCATGGGTTTCCTCTGGGTGCTTTGTGGGTGCTCCCACGTTCCAAAGATATATGGGTTAGGTTACTTTGGCACATGGGTGTAATTGAGTGGTGCTGACTTGTTTGGCTGGTTGGGCCTATTAATGTGCTGTATCTCTAGATTTTTCTTTTCAGAAGATGGACAAGTTGATTGTGTAGAATGTTTCATCTGCTAAATTTTAACTTGGTCGTTAAACGAATAAACCCTTCTCTGGCTTCCATCCAGGTACAGGTTTCGATTATAACTGACGTTTTGATGACAACTCTGCCATTTTCATCAGGGATGATGCCTGGCATGTCTAGTCCGGTAGTATTCATACCCCCATAGTCCGTCCCTTCTGATTGGTTAGTTCTCACTCAATCGGGTTCTGCTCTCCCACCTTGTTTACATTCAAATTCCAGTTCTTTCTACTTGATTAACCGTGCAAAAACTATTTTGGAGCCGGAGAGTCCCCCTGAGGAAATAAAATGATTACAGTCACGTTCTTATAGAATGGCTACAAGGTGAAGGAAATCAATCGGGCGCTTAAAAGGGCCAATGAATAAAATAGGGAACCTAACAATGAGGAGGAACCCATCGCTACCACCTGTCTTCCCAATATTTCCATGGTTTTGGGAAGGATCGCCAGGATCCTGCAGAAATACTGGATTAATACCATCCACAAACCCATTATGAAGCTCAAATCATAGATCATGCAGGTTATAGATGACCCTGGACTCAGGTCGGCTGGCAATTACAAGATTCTCTGTGAATGTAGAGCAGTGTATGTCGACCAGATGTGACACATGGTGGAAACTCTCATCTAGGAGCACAGGAGGTGTATCCGTTTGGGTTAGATAGATAGATGTACTTCATCGACCCCGAGGGAAATTGGGTTTTGTTACAGCCGCACCAACCAAGAATAGAGCGTAAATATAGCAATACAAAAACCACAAACAATCAAACAACAAAAAGCGAACTATGCCAGATGGGAAATAAGTCCAGGACCAGTGAATTGGATCAGGGTGTCTGTCCCTCCACGGGAGGAGCTGCAAGTTCGATGGCCACAGGCAGGAACGACCTCCCGTGCCACCCAGTGTTGTATCTCAGTGGAATGTGGCTGAAGTCCAACAGTAAAAAGTTCAATATCCGGTCTACAAACACGTTCCTGGATCATAATATGACCTGGATTGCACCATCTGTTGTTAGCCAGAATAGTAAGCACCCAACTCCTTTGCGCTTACCGCTCGCAGTGCACTTCCGGTCAGCTGGTACGGTCTGGAAGCCATCCATGGTTACCCAGAGAAATCTGCAGTAGCAGAATACTGCATTCGCAATGATCATAGGATTGACTTCAATGGCACAAAACTACTGTGCCGCACCAATGGGCTTTTGGTACCGCCTGGTAAAGGAAGCCAATGAAATAAAAAGAATTTTAATGAAGGCAAAGGTCTCACTCTAAGTAAGAACTAGAATTTGATTGCAAAGAAGATTTTTTTTAGAAGTCTGTCACGAGCCTTGTGGCCCAGCAGGCCAGTGCTTATGCCGGTTTCCATGGCGTGAAGCAACTGCGAGTACGAGACTCCCCCCTCCCCCCCACCCCGGATAGGACGCCAGTCTATCGCGAGGTTAATCCCCAGCATTTTTTGCCAGTACCCGTTCTCAGCTGGGTAGACTGGCGCATTGTGTGGTTAAGTGCCTTGCTCAAGGACACACATGCTGCCCCGGCCGAGGCTTGAACCCACGACCTTCAGATCGCTAGTCCAATGTCCTAACCACTTAAATGCTACACGTAAACAAGATGGGAGAGTGGAAACCTGATTGGTTCATCCTCAACCAATCAGGAGGGACGGACTATGGGAGTATAAATACCACTGGACTAGATGTGTCTAGACATCATCCCTGAAGAAGATGGCAGAGTTTGTCATTGAAACATTGGTTATAATCGATACCTGTACCCAGCCTGAGAAGCGGTTTATTTGTCGTATACAGAAAGAAAACACTAGATCTTTTCTGGTAGTTAAAAATTAAAACCTTTGTTTTGAAGTTCTGAGCTCATTTACTGCATAACTCATTTATTAAGATGTTACAGAATGAATGTGTTAATATATTAATTTACACCATATACTGAAAATAGAATCATATTATTTCAAAATTATAACAGTTACAAGTTTGATGTTTCATACATCAATGTTGTTTGAAATAGTGGAAAATTTCTGGCAGGATCAAAATATGTGGTTCTGCATATTTTTAAGAGCACGGTATTCATTTGGAAACTATGCACTGGGGAACTCCATGCACATTTGACTTTTGATATGTTTTTTTCCCAAGTGGTAAAACCCTGACATTCTCAGCTCAGTATCTCCCTATAGCATACTCTTGCACCTTGTTTTACTCAAGTGAATGGATGGCAGAGGTCCGAGTGAAAAATATGACAGCAAGTTGCTGAAGTCACTTTTAAGAAGTACAAAATATTATATTTTGTTAATTTTTTCATTCCAACAGGTATATATTTTCTTATCACTTCAGGACTCACAGCTTTCACTCCTTCCCTATGAAATTAATAAGTAGAAAAATCACAAACATATTTAGGACCTTGATTGAACCATAGTGGGATAATGTGTTATTTTGTTCTCTGTATTTTAACAAGGGTATTGAAGCATTGAAGGTAGTTCCAAAATATTCACCACTGCAATGCCAGAAATGAGAAAAGTATGTTTATCAAGGTATATTGAAACATCTGCTCAGATGTTTTAATGCTATATGGAGTCTGCCCATTCCCATAAGGTTCCATCTTCTCATTGCAAATAAAAATTGAATGGATTCTATGGTATCTGGACAGATGATGCTTTCAGTCAAATAGACTTTACTCACTATTCGCAATAGGTTTAAAATTTATACTAAAGAAAATTGAAAATAAACATATTATTTTGGTTATGCCACATTTTGTCCTTGTGTGCTTATAGCATGCTTCTAGACCATAACTGTAAATTTCTAGAGGCTTTGCAGTCTTATTTCAGATTTATGAATGTTGGGAGACGGAAGGCTATTGAGAATCTGAAGGTTCCAAACAATATCCGAGTTTCAGAATGGTAGATGAGTTGAGGCATTACTGAAACATTCCTTCCTTTGGATAGATTAACTAATCCCCCACCACATTGAAAGGGATTAATTCTTTGTTTGCTTGCAGGTGTAGTATTTGAATTTATGACAGGGCTGATGTGATGCAGAATCATTTGGCATTGAGGTAAGATGATGTACAATTATAGATTATTAAATAATAAGTATCAAAGTTGGGTTCATTTGACAGTTCACATGTAGAAATATTATTCTCCATGGTTACAAACTATTAATTGATGAAAGTTTAATAAAACCATTTGAGTTCTTTAAATCTTTAAATATGAATTTAAATTGATTACAAATGCTGTTTTGATATTAAACACTCATTCTGAAATGTCTTCAGCAAATATTTTTTATGTTGAAATTGGTAACCTTGCAGTTCAATAGACTTCATGGAAATCTGAGGGCAGAAATCATGAAAAGGCAAATGTAGAAGTTTTCAGTTTCTGCCCTATTTACATACAGTAGTCCGCAGATTATTTTCAGATCAGGTGTGACCACTATAAGCGAAGCATAACAGTTGATATTACACTAAATCATGTCTTTGTATTATCTTTTAATCGACTGTTTGGGGAATAAATTTTTCTTATTTTAAATTGTAAAGGCTATGTACTTGCTATAAAGTGAATTATATTGTCTGCACATCTTGAAGGTCTTTCAAGGATTTGGATGCGGAGTAGGGAAAGAGAGAATGATAGACATTGGTTCTTTAGGCTTGCGTTGCTCTGCAGTAATCCCAAGACTAGTTAGAAACATCAGTCTCTTTAAATGAATGAAGATACTTGAAGGCATAATCAAGCCTTTGCAACTTATCTATAGAGCAGAACAAAAGAACTAATCACTACTGAGGTTCTACAGATTGAGATTCTGCATGGCATGGCTGCGCTTTTCATTGAAGATCTTATAAACCAGGGGATGGGCACAAGCACAGTTCTAGTCAGGAGAAGTAAGCCAGGCCTGTTTCTGTCACCTAGGCCAGAGAGGCTGCACAAGCTATTCCTGAAAAGATTGGAGAGATCTTGGTAAATAGACACACTAGTGAAGAAGTGGCAGAAAAGTTTTAATACCCTTAGAAGGACAAGGATCAGAAGAAGCAGGAGGACCAGTTCATGAGATTGTATTTACTCATTTTCTGGTTTATTTTTCTCACTTTCTATGCTTACTGGTCCTTAATTTTAGTGTTCTGGTGGTTAATTCTGCAAATGGTAGTGGGAAACTGTCACTTCAGAAGTACCCACTGCTTTCTGCAGAATTACCCAACTTGGTCAGTTTCTTTCTCATTTCTGATAACATTTGAGGAGATATGTTGCCCTAACAATAATGTTGAGTAAACATGGTGCCATAAGTATAGTTGAATGCAGATTTAAAGAAAAATATAAATTTCTATTGGCTCAGTAACCTGATTCCCATGGTTATCTCAACTATACCTTTTCCCACCCTATCTCCTGTAGAAATGCTCCCTTTTCTCATTTTCTTTGCTTCTGCCGCATCTGTTTCCAGCTTTCAATTCCAGAATATCAGAAATGTTTACCTCCTATAAAGAATGGGGTTTCCCTCCCTCCATTATTGATGCTGGCCTCACCTACATCTCCTCCATTTCCCAAACATCTGTGCTCACCCCATCTTCTTGCCTCCTTAATAGTGACAGAGTTCCTCTTGTCCTTACTTACCACACCATCAGCCTCTATATCCAATGGAAAAGAGGAAACAGTTGATACTTGTGGCTGAGTCCCTTCATCAGGACTAATGAAGGGTCTCGACCCAAAACATTGACTTTTCACTCTGTTCCATAGATGCTGCCTGGCTTATTGGATTCCTCCAGCATTTTGTGTGTGTTGCTTTGGATTTCCAGCATCTGCAGATTTTCTCATGTTTGTGAGCCTCCGCATCCAACATATTATCCTCCGTAACTTCCGCCATCTCCAAAGGGACCCTACCACTAAAGATATTTTTACCTCTCCCTCCTGGCATTTATCCCTGCAAGCAGCCTGAGTATTACGCCTGCCCATACACCTCCTCCGTCACCTCCACTCAGGGCTCCAGGCAATCCTTCCAGGTGAGGCAACATTTCACCTGCAAATCTGCTGGGGTTGTCTACTGTGTACGGTCCACCCGAGGTGAGACCTTTTGTCAACTGAGGGACTGCTTCGTCGAACACCTCTGCACCATCTGCCACATCAAGATTTCCTGGTAGCCAAACAGTTTAATTCCTATTCCCATTCTGATGTGTTGGTCCATGGACACTTCTTGTGCCAAGACGAGGCCACCCTTGGGGTGGAGGAGCAACACCTTATCTTCCATCTGGGTGGCTTCCAACATCTCCCCCCTCTCCCTATGCCCTACTCTGAGCTTTTACCTCTTCTCACCTGACTATTACATCCCCCTCCTCCTTCCCTTTCTCCTATGGTCCACTATTCTGTCATCAGATTCCTTCTTCTCCAGCCCTTGACCTTTCCCACCCACCTGGCTTCACTGTCACCTTCCAGCTAGCCTCCTTCCCACCCCCAAACTTTGTATTCTGACTTTTTTCCCCTTCCTTTTCAGTCCTGAAGAAGGGTCTGGGCCTGACATGTCAACTGTTTATTAATTTCCATAGATGCTGCCTGGCCTGCTGAGTTCCTCCAGTATTTTGTGTGCTGCTTTGGATTTCCAGCACCTGCAGACTTTCACATGTTCATACATTCCTGTTTTGTTTTGCCCTGGGCAAAATCAAAGTGAATAATAAAAATTTAATGTATATCCTGCCAAGGGATTGTGTAGTCTTTTGTACACTTGGCAGTGTTCAATGCACTTGACTCTGTAGTCTTCTGCTGATCCAAGTTCTTTTCAGCCAGTTTCTTCATCCATGACAAGTAGCATGTGTCTTCAACATCATAAACGGTGCCAGAGGAGTATTATCTGGCAGGAAGTTAGAGAAATCAAAGTTCATGCTGTCAGGTTGAATGCTACCCAGTCAGGATATGAGGGGTGTTGCCCCTCCAGCATGAGTTTGGCCTCATTGTGGCAGTAGAGGTGACCATTGACAGACAGGGCCAGGAAAAGGGAAGTCAGATTGAAATGGGTGGTCACTGGGAAATCTTGGCTTTTGCTGGGGACAGAGTGAAGGTGATCGATAAAGTGGATCCCAGTTTGCTTCAGGTCTTACTGATGTGGAGGAGGCTTTACTGGGAACACTGGAGAGAATAGATAATCCCAACAGACTAGCAGGTGAAATTCATCTCACCTGGAAGGACATTTTGGGGCCCTGAATGGTAGTGAGGGAAGAGGTGTAGGGGCAGTTGTAGCACTTGTCATATTTGTAGGGATAAGTGCCAGGAGGGAGATCAGTAAGGAGGGACGAATGGACAAGGGAGTCCCTAAAAGTGTGGTCCCTATGGAAAGTGCGGTTGGGGGAGGAGGTGAAGATGTGCCTAGAGGTAGGATCTTATTGGAGATTATGGAAGTTGCAAAGAATGATGTGCTGGATATGGAGGCTGGTGGGGTGGTAGGTAAGGAGAAGGGAAGCTCTATCCCTTTAATGGTGAGTGGATGGGATGAACACAGATGTGTGGGAAATGGAGAAGACACAGGTGTGTCAGTGACAAGTGTTTCATCAATTTGATTTCAGCAGAATTGCTCCTATAGAAAAAGAAGTTATTAGTGTGATTTTTTTTGTTGATCATGAGAAAGTGTTAAGTTGCAGGATAAATAATAATTTTAAAGTAGATATTCAATGGAAAGACGTACAAGGTGAAGGGAAAAGTCAAATACAAAATAATGTAAGTCTCTGAAGATGTAAAACAAAAAAATGTTGTTATAAGTAACAAATACAATGGGGGGGGGGAGTGTATGCAGAATAGTTAATTGGCCCAAGGAGCACAGTGCAGAGTTCGGGCAGCCCATTGTATGTACATGCAAAAGATTCTGCAGTTACTGAAACTCAAGAACAGCACACAAAGTTGTGGAGGAATTCAACAAGTCAGGAAGCAACTATGGAGTGGAAGGAACACTCAATGTTTTGGGCCGAGATCCCTCATGGTGACCTTATAAGAAGTAGGAGCAATATTAGGCCATTCAGCCAATTGAGTCTGCTCTGCCATTTCAACATGCCTGATCCATCTTCCCTCTCAACCCTATCCTCCTGCCTTCTCCCTGTAATCTTTTATACCTTCACAAATCAAGAACCTATCAACTTCCACTTTAAATACAGCCAATAACCTGGCTTCACAGCGACATGGGGCAGTGAATTCCACAGATTCAGCATACTCTGGCAAAAAAAAAATCTCATTTCTAATCTAAATGAATGTCCCTCTATTCTGAGGTTGTGCTCCCTGGTCCTGGATTTCCCCACTATAGGAAACATCCTCTACTCATCCACTCTATCTAGGCCTTTTAACATTCGATAGGGCTCAACAAGATACACCCCTCATTTTTCAAAATTCCAGCATGTACTGGCCCACAGCTGTCAAATACAATAACCTTTTTGTTCCCAGCATCATTCTTTGAACCAGCCCCTCCAATGTTAGAACATCCTTTCTTAGATAGGGGCCCAAAACTGCTCACAATATTCCCAAGTGAGGCCTCATCAGTGCCTTATAAATCCTCAGCATTAAATCCTTGCTTTTATATTCTAAATCTCTTGAAATGAATGCTAACATTGCATTTACCTTCATTGATGCCCACATTGTCACTGATTTAATCCGCGAATGAACTTTTAGGGAATCCACCATGAGGACCCCCAAGTCCGTTTGCACCTTGGAATTTAGAATTTTCTCCCCATTTAGAAAATGGTCTATGCTTTTATTCCATCTACTAAAGTGCATGATCATATGCTTCCTGACAATATTCCAACTGTCACTTATTTGTCCAGTCTCTTAATCAGTCTAAGTCTTTCTGCAGCCTCCCTGCTTCCTCAACACTACCTGTCCCTCCACCTATCTTTGTATTGTCTGTAAACTTGGCCACAAAGCCATTAATTGTCATCCAAATAATTGACATATAACAAGAAAAGAAGCTGTCCCAGCACCAACCCCTGCAGACACCATTAGTTACCAGTTCTTAAGCAGAAGAGGCTCACTTTATTCACACTCTTTACCTCCTGCCAGTCAGCCAATCCTCTCTCCATGTTAGTATCTTTCTTGCAGTACCACTGGTTCTTACCTTATTATGCAGCTTCATGTGTGGTACCTTGTCAAAGGCATTCTGAAAATCCAAGTTTAGAATATTCACCTATTTATTTATTTATTTATTTCGGTCCCTTATTTATCATGTGTGTTATTTCGTCAACGAATTCCAACAGACTTTCCCTTAAGGAAACCATGCTGACTTTGGACTATTTTGTCTTGTGCCTCCAAGTACCTTGAGACCTTATCCTTAACAATTGACTCCAACATCTTCCCAACTACTGAGGTCAGGCTAACTGACCTATAGTTTTCTTTAAGACTGGAGTGACATTTGCAATTTTCCAGTCCTCTGGAACCATGGCAGAATCTATTGATTCTTGAAAGAGAATGTCTTCAGCCAACTCTTTCAGAGCCCTGGATGTAGTCCATCTGGTCCAGGTGACTTATCTACCTTCAGACCTTTCAGCTTCCCAAACACCTTCACGTTAGTAATAGCAACTGCACTCACTTCTGCCCCTTGACAGTCTCGAACTTCTGGCATACTGCTAGTGTCTATCAAAGTGAAGACTGATGCAATGTACTTTTTCATTTCATCAGCTATTTCTTTGTCCCCCATTACTATCTGTTTAGTGTCCTTTTCCAGCAGTCTTGATATCTACTCTCATCTCTCTTTTAATCTTTATATATCTGAAAAAAATGTTGGTATCCTCTTTGATATTATTGGCTAGCTTACGTTCCTATTTCGTCTTTTCCCTCATGGGTTATCCAGTTGCCTTCTGTTGTCTTTTTAAAATCTTCCCAATCCCCTAACCTCTCACTAATTTTTGCCTCTATTATATGCTGTCTTTTGCTTTATGTTGTCTCTGACTTCCCTTGTCAGGCACTATTATGTCATCATGCCTTTAGAATACTGCTTCTTTACCTTCTGAATTGTTTCCAGAAACTCCAGCCATTACTGTTCTGCTGTCACCCCAGCTAGAATCCTCTTCCAGTCAACTGTGGCCAGCTGCAACAAAATCATCTACCTATTCGGTATACTGCATGAATGGAAATATAACACCTTTAGTCCTGTATTTGTCACCTGTTTTGATCTTGTCCCTGAGTTAAAACTGCAACTCATTCCACTGACTGCAATTTTGCCCTATCATCTGCTCGTCCTTCTTGACAGTCTCACTACACACTATGTGCTTACAGTGCCCCATCCTCAGCCCTATCACTCATACCCCTGCCAGATCAATTTAAACCCACCCCAACAGCTCCAACAAACTTGCCCACAAGAATACTGGTCCCCCTTGAGTTCAGGTATAACTCGTTCCTTTTGTACCAGTCATGCCTTACCCAGAAGAGATCCCAATGATCCAGAAATCTGAAACCCTTCCTCCTGCATCAGTTCCTCAGCCACGCATTCATCTGCCAAATCACCCTATTCTTAACCTTACTGGCACATGGCACAGGCAGCAATCCAAAGATTACTATCCTAGAGGTCCCACTTTTCAGCTTTCCACCTAATTCCCTAAATTCTCTCTTGAGGACCTCCTCCCTTTTCCTACCTACAGTATGTCAATTGGTGCCAATATGTATCCAGACTTCTAGCTGTTCCTACTCTCCCTTTAGAATACCATGGATTTGATTTCAGTATCCCTGCCACTGGCACCTGGGAAGCAATATACTATCTGTGTGTCTCTTCCACATCCACAGAATCGCCTGTCTGCTACGGAATCTCCTATCACTACTGCTCCTCCTGTCCCTTCTGAACCACAGTGTAGGCTCAGTTCCAGAGACCTGGTTGTTGCAGCTCCTTTCTGGCAGTTTGTCCCCCTCAACAGCATCCAAAATGGTATATTTATTATTGAGGGGACAGCCACAGAGGTACTCTGCACTGGCTGCCTGTTTCCTTTCCAAAACGTCAACTGTTCATTCACCTCCATAGATGCTGCCTGACTTGTTCAGTTCCTCCAGCATTTTGTATGTGTTGTCCATTTCATATAGGATATGATTCCCAGGATCGAAAAAAAAGAAAGGAATTTCACCTTTGTGTTTTATGCAGTGTCTTACATCTAATTGTAAGCTAGGAAGAAAAACACTTGTTAAACACTTAGCTCATTTATAATCATGTATTTATGGAACATAACTATTATTGTCAAAACGTTTATTTTGTTTTAGTTGTGTTTGAGATGTGGATAGTGCTGGCATAAAAGAAAAAGAAATTTTTCGAATGGAAAAAGGATGCAACCGTGGTTGACAAGAGAAGTCAAAGCCAAAGTTAAAGCAAAGGAGAGGGCATACAAGGAAGCAAAAATTAGTGGGAAGACAGAGGATTGGGAAGTTTCTAAAAGCTTACAAAAGGAAACGAAGAAGGTCATTAAGAGGGAAAAGATTAACTATGAAAGGAAGCTAGCAAATAACATCAAAGAGGATACTAAAAGCTTTTTCAAGTATATAAAGAGCAAAAGACAGGTGAGAGTAGATATAGGACCGATAGAAAATGATGGTGGAGAAATTGTAATGGGAGATAAGGAGATAGCGGAGGAACTGAACTAGTATTTGGCATCAGTCTTCACTGAGGAAGACATCAGCAGTACACCGGCCACTCAAGGGTGGCAGGGAAGAGAAGTGTGCGCAGTCACAATTACGACAGAGAAGGTACTCAGGAAGCTGAATAGTCTAAAGGTAGATAAATCTCCTGGACCAGATGGAATGCACCCTCGTGTTCTGAAGGAAGTAGCTATGGAGATTGCGGAGGCATTAGCGATGATCTTTCAAAAGTCGATAGATTCTGGCATGGTGCCGGAGGACTGGAAGATTGCAAATGTCACTCCGCTATTTAAGAAGGGGGCAAGGAAGCAAAAAGGAAATTATAGACCTGTTAGCTTGACATCGGTGGTTGGGAAGTTGTTAGAGCCGATTGTCAAGGATGAGGTTACAGAGTACCTGGAGGCCAATGACAAGGTAGGCAGAACTCAGCATGTATTCCTTAAAAGAAAATCCTGCATGACAAACCTATTACAATTTTTTGAGGAAATTACCAGTAGGCTAGACAAAGGAGGTGCAGTGGATGTTGTATATTTGGATTTTCAGAAGGCCTTTGACAAGGTGCCACACATGAGGCTACTTAACAAGATAAGAGCCCATACAATTATGGGAAAGTTACATATGTGGATAGAGTGTTGGCTGATTGGCAGAAAACAATGGGAATAAAGGGATCCTATTCTGGTTGGCTGCTGGTTACCAGTGGTGTTCCACAGGGGTCCGTGTTGGGGCTGCTTCTTTTTACATTGTACATCAACGATTTGGATTATGGACTAGATGGCTTTGTGGCTAAGTTTGCTGACGATATGAAGATAGGTGGAGGGGCCGGTAGTGCTGAGGAAATGGAGAGTCTGCAGAGAGACTTGGATAGATTGGAAGAATGGGCAAAGAAGTGGCAAATAGTCATGGTCATAGTCATACTTTATTGATTCTGGGGGAAATTGGTTTGCGTTACAGTTGCACCATAAATAATAAATAGTAATAAAACGATAAATAGTTAAATAGTAATATATAAATGATGCCAGGAAATAAGTCCAGGATCAGCCTATTGGCTCAGGGTGTCTGACCCTCCAAGGGAGGAGTTGTAAAGTTTGATGGCCACAGGCAGGAATGACTTCCTATGACGCTCTGTGTTGCATCTCGGTGGAATGAGTCTCTGGCTGAATGTACTCCTGTGCCCGACCAGTACATTATTTAGTGGATGGGAGACATTGTCCAAGATGGCATGGCATGCAACTTGGACAGCATATGAAATACACTGTTGGAAAGTGTATGGTTATGCACTTTGGCAGAAGAAATAAATGGGCAGACTATTATTTAAATGGGGAAAGAATTCAAAGTTCTGAGATGCAACGGGACTTGGGAGTCCTCGTACAGGATACCCTTAAGGTTAACCCCCAGGTTGAGTTGGTAGTGAAGAAGGCGAATGCAATGTTGGCATTCATTTCTAGAGGAATAGAGTATAGGAGCAGGGATGTGATGTTGAGGCTCTATAAGGTGCTGGTGAGGCCTCACTTGGAGTACTGTGGGCAGTTTTGGTCTCCTTATTTAAGAAAGGATGTGTTGACGTTGGAGAGGGTACAGAAAAGATTCACCAGAATGATTCCGGGAATGAGAGGGTTAACATATGAGGAACGTTTCTCCGCTCTTGGACTATATTCCTTGGAGTTTAGAAGAATGAGGGGAGACCTCATAGAAACATTTCGAATGTTGAAAGGCATGGATGTGGCAAAGTTGTTTCCCGTGATGGGGGAGTCTAGTACGAGAGGGCATGACTTAAGGAATGAAGGGCGCCCATTCAGAACAGAAATGCGAAGAAATTTTTTTTAGTCAGAGGGTGGTGAATCTATGGAATTTGTTGCCACGGGCAGCAGTGGAGGCCAAGTCATTGGGTGTATTTAAGGCAGAGATTGATAGGTATCTGAGTAGCAAGGGCATCAAAGGTTAAGGTGAGAAGGCGGGGGAGTGGGACTGAATGGGAGAATGGACCAGCTCATGATAAAATGGCGGAGCAGACTCGATGGGCCGAATGGCCAACTTCTGCTCCTTTGTCTTGTCTTACAATTATGATAACTCTCTGCTCGTTGTTGCTCTGAAAAGATGGATGCAGGCCTTCCATTTGAACCATTCCCAGTTCCTGTACTGATGATATATCTGCAGTATATAGATCTGTGACCAAGTTACCTTAAAGTAATAACATTACATTTGCAAAATATGACTAATTGTGACTAAACAAGAGTTTCTGCAGAATCTGGAAATCCAGAGCAACACAGACAAAATGCTGGAGGAACTCAGCAGGCCAGGCTTTGTCTCGGCTTGAAACCTTGACTGTTTATTCATTTCCATAGATGCTGCCTGATCCTTTGGGTTCCTCCAGCATTTTGTGATAGTGACTTGAAAGTGCCTTCAATAGTGGTGTTTCTGCAATGTTACTAGCAGTTTCCTATTAAAGGGAAAATGCTTTCTCTTTGTACAATATCAAGTGCACTATGCATAAGACTGCATCATTTCTTTAGAATAATATTGTGTTGAGGAAATAGAGGAAATGTATTCTGTATTTTGAAAATAGGTAGTTTTCAATTTTTGAAGAATGGAGTATAGAAATTATTTAGAAATTAGTTCTTTAGTGTGAAAATGTTCGCTTTCACAAAAGGAAGTTTTGTAACTCTACCTGCTGGGAGTAATTAAACTGGGCCTGAAGCTGTAATCAAAAAGATCATGAAAATACAAAATACTGCAGAATTTAGAAATGTGAAATGGAACATGCTGGAAATGCTCACCAGTCAGGCAGTATCTGTGGAGAGACAATCAAGAGTTAACATTTCCTTAGTCGTGGAAAAAAGCTGAATCAAACAAAAATAAATTTGCTCAGTTAACCTAATGAAAATTTTACAGATGGAATGCGCTATGTGTCCTAACTGTTCTGAATGCTGAAAAAGTCAGTCTGATGTTCTACTTGTTTAATCCTCTAATTCTCTATTGTTGAGAGGATTGGAATGGTTGTCAACCAACTCGCTGAACTAAGCTGTTCTATAAGACAAGCCCTACATTAGAATTCCATTGTAATTGCTAATGTGGCTTGCATACCTCTGTGACTTGATCCTTCTACCTGCAATGAAGCAAACATTTTTTTGTATATAATTATTTATTCTATATTTTTAGTTATAAAACTAGCCAGATAAAATTGTAAAGACGAAACACCGAAAATAACAACCCAATCTTCCAAGAATTGTTATTGAACTTGATTCAGTCTTTGTTTTCCCACTGCATTGTCCTGAATTGAATGAAGACCAAGTGGGATTAAAAGTAGATCATATTCCTCTGTTATATAGAAACAGTGGAGCAGACCTGCTTTATTTGCAATCATTCTTAGATATGTTTGTGCATAACAATATTGAGTTGAAATTGTGGAAGTGTCAACTACATGGGAATATATATACAATTACCATTGTGTTATGTTGTTTGTCAGTCAGAGCAAGAACAATTGTTCAGTCAGCAATGACTCTGAATTCTGTTAAAGTTTTTAGTACCAGTGAAGCAAAGTTATGTGGTAGAACATGGAGAACTATAGCAGAGTACAAGTCCTTTGGCCCATGTTGTTGTGGCGACCTTTTAATCTACTTGAAGATAAATCTAACCCTTCCCTCCCACATAGCTCTCAATTTATTTTTCATCTATGTTCTTATCTAAGAGTTTCTTAAACGTCCCTACCACTCTCGGTGTAGAAAATATTATTTGTGATATCCCTCCTATACTTTCTTCCAATGACTTTCTTCCTTATGTCGCCTGGTATTACACGTTTTTGCCCTGGGAAGAAGTCTGACTATCTACTCGGTCCATGCCTCTTATCATCTTGTACGCTTCTATCAAGTCGCCTCTCATCTTCCTTCATTCCAAAGAGAAAAGCTTTAGCTCGTTCAATCAATTCTCCTAAGGTACCAAATCCAGGCAGTGTCTGGAAGTCTCTCTGCAACCTTCCTATAATGTGATGACAAGAACTGAACACATTATTCCAAGTATGGACTAACGAGGATTTTATAATGCTGACTTGCCCTAATCAGACTTTGCTTTGCCATAAATCCTGTCTCTCAAAATCTTTCCAATAATTTGCTCACATCTGAATTTAAATTCACAAGTCTAATTCCCAAGTTTATCCCTATGCCCGTTCTTGAACAATGGAATAACATTTGCCACCCTCCAATTATCTGGTGCTACTCCTGTGTCCAGTGAGGATGCAATGATCACTGCCAAAGGTGTGGTAGCCTTTTCCCTTGCTTCCCATAGCCATCTGGAGTATTTCCCAACTGGTCCTGGGGATTTAGCTATCCTAATGTTTTTAGATCCAGCACCACCTCTTTTCAGTAGTTATTGGAAATGTACACTTTATATACAGGATAATACTGCATTAATTAGGTTACTTTAAAACTTGCATATTGTGTAGAATTTATGAGCATATTACCGTAACCCGGTCAATTGGGACACATCAGGACCAGTACATTTTGGTCCAATTAAGCAGCTGACCCTATTAGCTGAAGTTTCATGGAAATAATTGAGAAGGTTTTAAAAAATCAACAGACTGCTGTTTAACTGAACAACAAATTATGTATTTAAGTGAAAGACAGAATAAATTAGAACACTGCCAACAGTTAGACACTATTATGGTACAATAAAACTATGTATCAGTTCCTAATAGTTATGGAAGAATTTATCCAGTGTATGCTGCCGTGTTCTTTTCACTGACTGTAAGTGAACAAAATCAGCACAAACACCTCATGCAGATAATGGACTGACTTCAAACAATAAGTTTGACAATTGCATCCTTCAGATCATCTTTTTCATTGTAACATTCAAAATACCTTCAAATCCTTCATAGTTCCTACCTTGCTAAAGTAGTGAAATAGTTTCATTTTTATTCCTGATTGTCTCTCACAACTCCAAAACTGAAAGCTTGAAAATGTAGTGAGCAAAACATTTCTGAATTATCTTGCTGCTTATTTCTCGCCAACTATCAGTAACAAAAGTCATGGCTATTTGAACACAAACACACACAACTAATGCTATTTAAAAAAAAAACTGTTTACTTTAAGCCACATAAGTGCACTTGACAGGCGCTAGTTAGAAACTGTTTGGCAATAGTCACCTGTCCCAATTAAGTGGCATAATGTCCCAAATAAATAGCAAGGGAATCCTGTTAATTATTTTTTGTTCTACAGGTGTTGTCCCAAATAAGCATTGCCCTGATTAACCAATAGCCCAATTAACTGGAATGCAATATATTGCAATTAACAAATTCTATATTGTACTTAAAAGAGCTTATAAATTATCCTTTTTGAATAAAAAGAATAAATTATACTGATTTATACTTTTCACTAGTTCAGTAAGTTAGGAACTACAAAGAAATAAAACGAAAAAAGCCCCATTTTAATGAAACAGTCTAATGTGCACGTTGGAGCTCATGGTTCCGTCCATGCGTTCCCCATCGACCTCGGAGTGTCGTTGATCCTCGCTCCAAGTCCACTCCGGCGGTCTACCAACTCTTCCCACTCGTATCTTCTGTCTAAATCTCTCGCCAACAAAAGACTGCAAAATCCCTTCTCTCAAACCCACAAGAAAGAACAACATGCCTCTCATTGGATGGCACACGTTCCAAAGTCTCTGTTATCTCTCGTCATAACCCAAACATTGCTGCTACAGAGAAACCATTACATTAGCAGTGAAACATTACAGAGAGGCCATTATATTTGCAGTGAAACCTTACAGTGTGTTACACTCTTCCCCCATCAAATTTAGTTATGTCCTCATGACGTTCACATAATTCGCCAACCCTTCCTGCAAAACACAAAGCCCAACCCAGGTGTAAAAAGGCAGTGACATAGCTCCCCAAAACGATAGGAGTCACACTCTGTTCCCCCAGTGCTATGTAGGCCAGCCTATTTGGTGGGCTCCTGCTTCTCTGAGACCTCCGTTCCTCCTCACCTAACTCTTCAGGTTCAGATACTACTGGGGGTACTTCTGGTCATAAGGAACAGTTGAGGCCTACCCCGGCCTATCACTCGTGCGCCACCTGCAAGTTGGACCCCTCTGTCCCATGGCCAAGCCCTGCTTCATCCCTTGTAGGGTCCTGCTGCAACCCAGGCTGTTCACAGCTAGTACTCCCCCCTCTTCCCCCCCCCCCACCCACTTCACCTGGCTCAGCAGAATGGCTAGAAGCCTCTTCGTCAATCAATGAGGAGTTAGCAAAGGCAGCATATACCACACATCCAGGTCCTCACCCTCTGAATCAGTATCCCTCTCAAGGGTGGAGACTGGCTTAACCTCTCCTGCTGTTGACCCTATAGTCAACCCACATTTCCGCAGAGTGCTCTTACTAGGTGTAGGCTCCAGATCAGGCTCTGGGTTTGCCTGCACTTGTCCCGGGGCAGCAGGTGGTTCTGATGGAGAATCTTGACAGGCCCATTCCCATCCTCTGGTTTCACCCAGAAAACTGGTAGCTTTGGCATCATATTCTCCACCATATAGAGCATAGCCGCCCAGCGGTCAGCTAGCTTATGCTTTCCAGGTAGCCCCAATTCCTTATGAGGACTCAGTCTCCCGGCAGGAGTTGGGAGAACCTCACCCTTTGATCATACCTCCTCTTATTTCCTTGATTCCGCTTGGCAGCCGTGACCCCAGCTAGTTCATGGGCCCTTCTCAGCTCTCTTCTCATATCAGACACATACTTCAGATAAATCTTTGGTGGTAAGCTGCCCTCATCAGTCCCAAAACAAAGGTCAATGGGCAACCTTGCCTCGCAGCCAAACATCAGATAGTATGACAAGTACCCAGCAGCTTAATTTCGGATACAGTTGTAACTGTGAACCAAATGTCCAATATGTTGACTCCACCTGCTCTTCTTGCTGATCGCCAGTGTTCCAAGCATGTCTAGCAAGGTCTGATTAAACTTCTTGGACTGGGGATTACCCTGTGGATGATAGGGCGTGGTCCTTGACTTCTCAACTCCAAGCATGCCCAGTAACTCATGGATGAGTCTGCCCTCGAAATCCTGCCCTTGATCACTATGTATCCACCTGTGAAGGCCATAATAAATGAAATACTTCTCCCATAACACTTTGGCCACCGTGGTTGTCTTCTGGTCCTTGACAGGAAAACCCTGTGCATATCTGGTGTAGTGGTCTGTGATGACTAAGATATTTGCAGTGTTGCTGGCATCAGGTTCTATGCACAGGAAATCCATACACACCAGGTCCAGGGGCCCTACACTCGGCAAGTGGGACAAGGGAGCTGTCTGTGTAGTCAACATCTTCTGCCGTATGCATGGAATGCACGACTCATGGTATTCTTCGACTTCCAACTTCATTCGGGACCAGTAAAACTGGTCTCTGAGCAACCCAAAGGTCTTCTCAACCCCCAAATGTCCAGAGTCATCATGAAGTGACTTCAACGCATTCCTCCGATACTACTTCTCCGGCAGAACCAGCTAGCAACGTCGAGGTCGGTCCAGGGGTGACGTGATCCAGTATAGGATCTGGTTCTGCAACTCCAACCCATGCCATTCTCTCAGTAATGTTTTGTCTTCTCTGCCTGAGCCACATCTCCCTTTTCAACCGTTGACCAAATGGCACCGATTCCCAGATCATCTTGCTGAGCAGCTGCCACTTCCCCTGAACTCAATTCCGACAGCTCATTTGACTTCAGAGCTGTCAGGTTACAGTAAACTTGTGGAA
This sequence comes from Mobula hypostoma, assembly GCF_963921235.1. Classification (NCBI taxonomy): domain Eukaryota; kingdom Metazoa; phylum Chordata; class Chondrichthyes; order Myliobatiformes; family Myliobatidae; genus Mobula; species Mobula hypostoma. The sequence goes on along the minus strand of NW_026948118.1, from coordinate 25,387 downwards.
TGGCACCATCAGAAGCTCCCAATTGATCCACTGCTTAATCCTGCCCCTCCTTTCCCTCTGCCTTCATAGTGACGGCAAACTGGCACATGACCTTCACCCCCGGGCCAGGAACACTCTCACATTCCTCGTCCCTGTTTAGTCCCTCGTGCCCATCGGGACAAAGCTTCAGCGTCAATGTTCTTACTTCCCGGCTGGTACTTCAGGCTGAAATCATCGGCAGACAACGCTACCAACCCCCAATGGCCTATGGCATCCAGTTTCGCCGAGGTCAGGATATAAGTTAGGGGTTTGTTGTCCATCCTTACCTCAAACTTGGCCCCATAGAGGTAGTCACTCAGTTTATCTACCACCGCCCATTTCAACGCCAAATATTCCAACTTGTGCGTGGGATAGTTTTTCTCTGAGGGCGACAGACTCTGGCTGATAAACACAACGGGTCTCAACCCAGTGCCCTGATCCTGATACAGGCCGCCCTGTCGGCTGGCATCCATATGCAGTATATATGACAATCGGGGGTCCGCAAAAGCCAGCACCGGCTCCTGGGTCAGCAGCTCCTTCAGCAACTGAAAGGCCTCTTGACATTTTGCATCCCACCTCAGTCCAACGGGCTAAGATACTCCACCCTCCTATCTCTTTTTTTCTCCCTCCCACCGCACAGAAGCTGATTCAATGGGTGACTCACTTTCGCATAGCCCTTCACAAATCTCTGATTGTAACCACAGAACCTGAGGAATGAGCGCAGAGTACTCACAGTCTGGGGTCTTGGCCAAGTGTTCACTGCCTCTAGCTTAGACTGATCATTAACTACTCCATACTGTGAGACTATGTGCCCAGTATAGCTGACAGATGTCTTGCAGAACTGGCACTTGTCCAGGGAAAGTTTTAACCCTTCAGCTTTCAGGTGGCCCAGCACCTTCAGTAGCCTCGCTTCATGTTCTTCCCATATTGATCTAAATGCTGAGGTCATCCAAATACACCAATTCCTCAAGCAAATTCATATCCTCCACTGTCTTCTCCTTGACCTGCTGGAAGGTTGCAGGGGCTCCCAATACACCCTGGGGCATCCTTTTGAACTGGAAAAATCCCAAGGGACATATAAATGCTGTCTACTCTTTGTCAGCCTCATTTATGGGGATCTGGTAATATCCACTCCTCAAATCCAGCACACTGAACCACTTCGCACCACTCAGATAGGCCAGCGTGTCTTCAGTCCTCAGGACCGTATACTGGTCAAGAACAGTGCGCCTGTTCGGAGTCCTATAGTCCACACACATCTGTACCTTCCCATTCTTCTTTTGGGCCACTACTATTGGGGACGCATGGGGGTTTGGGGACTCGGTGATGATCCCAGCTTCCTTCAGCTTATACAAATGTTGCCAAACGTCTTCCACCTCTGCAGGAGTCGGTCTCCATGACTTCTCTGTAAACGGTGTGTCCTCAGTCACCCAAATAGATAGTGTGATGAGTGCTCTTGGAACAACCCACATCAAACTCGTCAGTGGAAAAGACACTTTCCAGCTTCAACATCTTCTCTACCAACCCCCTCTTCCAACCTGCAGGAACCAGGGAGTCCCTAAAGTTGAATGATTCAGTGGTCAACTTCCCCCTTTTTCCAATAGTTTCTCCCCGGCTTGTCTCACAGGGACACTAGACATTACCATCACTGGGAACAGATGCGCCAGGGGCATCCCCCACTTGAAGGTGACCTGCCTCTTTGTAGTGTTCCTGACAATCACTGCCATCCTGCTTGCCTGTACAACCGAGGGCTTCTGCAGTTCGGGCCTCACCAGTACCCCAGCAGGAAATCCCGACTTCCCCCGTGGTCTTCCGGAGCATCCACTAAGAGGGCTTTGCCCTCAGGCACTCTGGGAAATTTGGGGGTCCCCATTATTCTCGCTACTTCCCTGGGCCGTACCACTATTGGCTTTGACTGGGTGAATCACACAGTCCCTCGTCTAAATTCAGTATCTGACCCAATGCAGCCACACACTTCATCAAAAGCAGCTCAAAACACCGTGTGCACGGACAATGTTCCCATAAAGCTCTCGCCAGCCTTTTCCTTGCAGGCCCCCATGAGCCTTCTCACAAGAAAGGTGTTGGTCCCCACCAGAATTGAAATACTGCCCCTTTCAACAGGGTCCGGACAAACCAGCACTGATGTATCAAGGACCTCAGACACTCTCACATCAGCCTCCGAGAGCTCCAGCTTCACTGACAAATAGCCGTCATATGAATAATCACCAGCACTGAGACCCCAGATCTCCAGTGCCCTTAATGGTGTCAGTGGTAAATGCTTCAGATACTGGTTGTAAAACGGAACATTACAACAACATGACCTGCGACTCGATGTCAAGTATGGCTTTAGCATAAATACCCTCTGTCTGTAGTGACACACTGGAGCATGGTTCCTCTAAGCCTTCAGGAATAGGGTCTTTTGCTTTCGGGGGTTCCTTGGTATATTGCTGGGAACGTCTTCCCCCAGAGGCACCAAGCTGTTCCCTGACTGTCTCTCCTCTAAGTTTTTGTAACGACTCCCTCTGCTTAGGTACTTGAGGGTTCACTCTCCTCGCGTGACACTGGCTGCTAACAGCCCTCCGCATTGTTTGTCCCCTTAGGGGATCCAAATCCCCTCCCCCCATCAGCTCCATCATATGGGGGGGTTCACACCTGCTGATAACAGTCAAGACATCTCAGTTCTCAACGCTGCCACAATATCCTCCTCTACCGCTCCCCAGGGCAGGCTATCCATGGTCACTTCACCACAGGGGACTACTACCAAGGACTGTACCCTGCTGACTGAGGCCTCCGGCACATTCTTCCTCCTCTCCTACTACTCTGATCATTTCAACGAACGAGGGAAGGGGATGCGTCTTACAAGACAGTCGGAGACCCCAGATGATCAGGTCCTGGGACTGGGCACCCCTTGCTATCTGTTTCATTCTTAGCTGCTCCACTGCAGCCACCTGAATGGCCCCTCTGTGCTGCAAGCAATTTAGCTGCCTGTCTAGCCAGAAGATGTAGGCAGAAACCTACTCCCCCTTTTCCTGATGTATGTTCTGCAATCCGTCATGAGCTCCATTGGATTCCCTGTCGTGCCAAAGGCATTGTCCAATGCTTTCACGTAATCGACATCTGTAGCTACGGGATACCACAACCCGATGGGTCTCACAGCATTAGCAGCCTACCCACTCAAACTCTCAACCAATCTCTGTCACTTTACCTCATCAGAGCACAGCCACTCGTCTAACAACTGAGAGGTCTTCTCCGCCTGAGTCTCATACTCTTCTTCCCCGTGCGGGGTGGGCGTTATTCCAGAGAATATTCTTATCTTCCGGTGGGGACCCTCTGCCTCTGCACTGGGCCACTTACTCGCCAGAGGGGTAAAGACCATAAGACCATAAGACAAAGGAGCAGAAGTAGGCCATTCAGCCCATCGAGTATGCTCTGCCATTTTATCATGAGCTGATCCATTTTATCCTATTTAGTCCCACTGCCCCGCCTTCTCACCATAACCTTTGATGCCCTGGCTACTCAGATACCTATCAATCTCTGCCTTAAATATGCCCAATGACTTGGCCTCCACTTCTGCCCGTGGCAACAAATTCCATAGATTCACCACACTCTGACTAAAAAAATTTCTTCGCATTTCTGTTCTGAAAGGGCACCCTTCAATCCTGAAGTCATGTCCTCTCGTACTAGACTCCCCCATCATGGGAAACAACTTTGCCACATCCACTCTGTCCATGCCTTTTAACATTCGAAATGTTTCTATGAGGTCTCCCCTCATTCTTCTAAACTCCAAGGGATACAGTCCAAGAGCGGACAAACGTTCCTCATATGTTAACCCTCTCATTCCCGGAATCATTCTCGAGAATCTTCTCTGTACCCTCTCCAACGTCAGCACATCCTTTCTTAAATAAGGAGACCAAAACTGCCCACAGTACTCCAAGTGAGGTCTCACCAGCGCCTTATAGAGCCTCAACATCACATCCCTGCTGCTATACTCTATTCCTCTAGAAATGAATGCCGACATTGCATTCACCTTCTTCACTACTGACTCAACCTGGAGGTTAACTTTAAGGGAATCCTGTACGAGGACTCCCAAGTCCCGTTGCATCTCAGAACTTTGAATTCTTTCCCCATTTAAATAATAGTCTGCCTGTTTATTTTTTCTGCCAAAGTGCATAACCATACACTTTCCAACATGTACTTCATTTGCCACTTCTCTGCCCATTCTTCCAATCTATCCAAGTCTCTCTGCAGACTCTCCATTTCCTCAGCACTACCGGCCCCTCCATCTATCTTCGTATCGTCAGCAAACTTAGCCACAAAGCCATCTATTCCATAATCCAGATCGTTGATGTACAATGTAAAAAGAAGCGGCCCCAACACTGATCCCTGTGGAACACCACTGGTAACCGTAAAAACTGATGCCAACCCAGAACTCTCACTCTTCACCAGGGGGTAGGGACTAATTAGATATTCCAAATCCAACTGATCCTCTCTCACTCCTCAGAAACGATAGAACCTTGTTTTTGAAATCTCCACCCCCAGCTACGGGAAGCTCGACTTGTGACTTGGCCCACTCGGCTACACTCCCTTCCTCCCTGTCAGTATGGACAGGTCATGGCTCAGCATCACCTGGGGTACAGATAGAAGCGGGCAGTTCCACTACTGTTACGTCAGCGCTAGTCTGAACTAAAACAAGGTCTGAGCCCACCATTTTATCAAATTTCTGCCCTACAACTGCAACTTTGCCAACAGCTTTAACAGTACTCAAAAATTGGATTAATTCATCTGGGGTACGAATATCCACCCCACTGAACACGCGTACATTAGTCACCGGTAACCCCATGGAAGCACACCACTGCTCCACTCCGGCAGCATCCATACCAGCACAGACTTAAACACACAACCCACTGGTTCAATGCTCAGGGCAATCACACAGTATCCAACAAAATCAATCCTGGAACGATACCCCCACAATTGTAACCCTCAGGTTCGACCAGCATGTGTTTGTCCAGGAAAGACAGCCTCTGGCTCAGCCAAACTGAGAAATCTCATTTGTGTGGACGCTGCGTGATATGTTGCCCAGTTACAAATCTATACTGCAAAATATCAGACAGTACACCATATGCAATTAAACGATTGAACTTTATAAATCTTAATCTGACTATAGGGTAGGTAAAGAAAATAAAAAGAAAAATGGCCCATTTTAATGAAACAGTGTAATGTGCACGTTGGAGCTCATGGTTCCATCCATTCGTTTCCCCATTGACCTCTTCCGAGCATCGCTGACCCACAAACCCTCGCTTCAAGTCGACTCCGTCCGGCAGTATACCAACTCTCTCCACTTATGCCTTTTCTCTTCATCTCTCGCCAACAAAAGACTGCAAAATCCCTTCTCTCAGATCCACAAGAAATAACAACATGCTTCTCATTGCATGTCATACATTCTAAAGTCCCCGTTATCTCTAGTCATAACCCAAACACTGCTGCTGCAGAGAAACCATTACATTAGCAGTAAAACCTTACAGTGCGTTATACAACCATTAATAAGTCCCTTATAGGATGAATGGTGATTATAGTGGTATCGCCATTATTTTACAGCATTAATATTTGGTGATTTGGATGTTGATTGGGATAGTTGATTTTTACTATGACCTTAATATGATCTACTGTCAGTCATTTCTGTTTGGCTATTTAGGTGAATCTGAAATTAAAAATCTAGCATAGTGTTGGTGACCATGAAGCTACCTGTCATAACAATCAAATTCATTATTTTTATCCTATTGCTTTTTGTATGAGATGCCATTATTTTCTGCCTGGTTTTCTATATGATACGGAGGACAGGAGATTTCTAAGTGCTATTTTTAACTTGTGGAATATTTGTGACATTTAAGTTTATGGGAAGGGGTAAATTCGATGCAAAGACCAGTAACCATAAGTTCCTGGCCGTCAAAGGAATTTATTCAAATGGTCTCTTCCTCAAAACAGGTGGAATAATATCAGGAAATTGAAGGAATGATTACTCCTTGTGCAACACTAATTTAAGAACTCTCAACAACATGTTGCCTACTTTGTTTCTTTCTGCTATGTTGGTGATGGGTTACTCTGCTTCTATGAGTTAAAGTTGAATCATGCCTTGATGACAAAATTATACCACAGCAGCAATATTTTAAATAGGCCCTTATTGGCCATCCCGTGTCCATACCATTTCTGGCTAAAATGTAGATTTCAGATTTAGATTATTTATCACATGTGCATTGAAACATACTGTGAATTATGTAATTTGCATTAACAATCAACACACCCAAGGATGTGCTGGGGGCAGCCCACAAGTGCCATCACACATTCCGGTGCTAATATAGCATTCTACAATCCTTGGCAGAACAACACAGAAAACAATAAAACAGAAAGTACCAAACAACAAAGCAACAACAGTGGGGATAAGAAAGCCCCATTCCTCCCCCACCCTCCAGAAATACACCAACTCACCCATGCACATACACAGTCCTCTAACCCCAGGACAGGTTGTTTTCTTTGGAAAGAAAAAACAGAATAAACAGTTTCAAGTTTCTGGGTGTCAACATCTTTGAGGTTCTATCCTGGGCCCAACATATTGATGCAGTTACAAGGAAGGCGCAACAGCGGCTGTATTTAATTAGGGGTTGAGGAGACACTATATGTCACCAAACACACTTGCAAATTTCTACAGGTGTACCATGGAGAGCATTCTAACTGGGTGCATCACTGTCTGGGATGGAGGAGCCACCGCACAAGATTAGAAAAAGCTGCAGTAAGTTGTAAACTCAGCCAGCCCCATCATGGGCACTAGCCTCCTCAGCATCCAGGACACTTTTTGAGGTGATGCCTCAGAAAGGTGGCATCCCTCATTAAGGACTCCCATCACTAAAGTCGTGCCCTCTTCACATTTCTGCCATGAAGAAGGTGGTACAGGAACCTGAAGCCACACAGTTTCATGATCAGCTTCTTTCCCTCCACCATCAGATTTCCAAATGGACAATGAACCCATGAAAACTAACTCAGTATGTTTTCTCCTTTTTTTTGCACTACTTATTTAATTTTATATATACAGTACTGTGGAAAAGTCTTGGATATATAGGGGTGTGTGTGTGTGTGTGTGTGTGTGTGTGTGTATTTATATATTTATTTCATGATGTGAGTGATGATAAACCTGATTCTGATATGGGTCTGTGTTGTGGACTGAGAGTGGGAAAGGGGCAGGGAGAGTGGAATAATGGTTGGAAAAGAGGAATGAAGAGGGGAGTGAGCGGGAAGCACTAGAAAGACGTTCTGTAATTATCAATTTAACCAGTTGTTTGGAATCAAATAATCTTGTGTGGTGTCTTAGTGCTGGTTGGACCTGTACCCATGCCACACCAATATTACACACACACACACACACACACACACACAGACATTAACACCCAGTGTACAGGAGAGACAAAAGCAGAAGAACTGTGGCATGTTCTCCAAGATACTTGGAGCAACCTACCAGCTGATTTTCTTATTAAAAAAAACGTGATAGTGTTTTTCAGAGACTTGATGCAGGCAAAGGGTGGTCATATCAAATATTGATTTAGGCTTTTTTTTACTGTTTACTGCTTTTTGTAGTATTTTTAATAAAAATACTTAATTATTTTTGGAAGTACCTTTGCTTTACAGAATTTTTGTGCTTTAGAGGCAAGGTATATTGTATGTGTATAAAAATTGTACATATCAATTACGTGTGTGTGTGTTTAGTAACAATAGTTTTTATTGTTACGTATTGCAATGTACTGCAGCTGCAAAACAACAAAACATTAAACTTTATTCTGATTCATCTCTGATGCTTTCATTTAACACTTTAATTTAGATCAGCTCTTAAAGTATTTTATAAGATTAAACAGGCATATAAAAACAAGTGCAACAAATAACTATTAGTATCATTTGTCTGGTATGGCAATGATGTGAGCAAAAGTATGGTTGAATAATTGATCCTAATCAAATTACAGATTTTTTCCTTCAGGATAGGGATTGACTGTAACAATGTTTGGTTGATGGGCTGAAAAGCATTCATGGTTCTATTTCAGTTTATTCTAGTAATCATTGACGAAGGAAATACTTGTCACTGCTGGGTTAATAAAAACTGATGTGTTAATTGCAACCTCCAGAGAAATAAATTCCACTTCTGCCAAGTGTGGCTCATCATTTATGATTTGATGTTCATGTTTGATTATACGATTCTACTACATTTGTCTGATGTTTATGTTTGTTTTAGGATCTGTCACCATGCCGTATTATGATCATAATTGATAGAAAATCAATATATTGTAAAATTAATCAGATTGTGTAAAAGCTTCTTTTATAATGAGAGCTTTGTATAATGGTTTGAAACTTAAACACTTGTTTGAAGTATTTTCTTGATCTTTATATAACTGAATGAGAGGAAAAATGTTATTCTCCTGAAGTAGTTTGAATCCATAAGATTTATTAATTTATGGCACAAATTAGGTGAATTTTAAAAATATTTTGTGTTTAGAACCTCTTCTCTATAGCTAAAGCTTGTCTTTTCCATCTCAATTGAACATGTAATGGATGTCGAACAAAGTAGCGTTTAAAAATTGCTTGGGAATACTTGCCCTTGTGTCCATTTTCAAGGTTTAAAACCCATGAACACTAAAGTTAGTCATCACTATTGAAAATAGCTAAACAAATGTTGCTTTGTCGTGAATTTGAAAAAAAATACACCCACAAGAGAAATACATCTTTTATGACTTAAGCTTGTTCGAAAAAAGCATTTGGAAAGTTGTACGAAGTTGACCTCTGTTTCATAACTTTCTACATGTAAACTCAGAAACATTTGATGTGCCTTGCCTTTGGAAAAAGTTTTTTTTGTGTTATGGTAGTGGCCATAGGAAATCAACTCATCTGTATGCATAATTGGGGAAATAGGGCTATTTGAAGGGATTGCTTTCAGCATTTTAGAAATTGCAGCTTTTGAAGTGTATTAACTCAGACTGGTGGAAAAATAATCATCACATGTGAATTCTATTTAATTTGTTTTTAATGCATAAATAATGAAATACTGAGTTACTTGCATTCATTATTATTACTATGCTGCTTATGTATTTATACTTTCATTAAGTAAAATGTCCATGCTATTTAAAAGTGCTGTATGTTTTCCAGAGGTTTAAGACCAGATAATTTCATGTATTTATTTATTCAGGTGTCTTAGTAAAATTTAACAGTTAATTTGCTTTTTATGCTTTAGTATTGAAAATTATTTTGCAATGACTGTTGGTAGTCAGAATCTCCTTACTTGGTCCCCAACGGACCGTATGTGTCATGAAGTTAGAATTGCTGGCAACCTTGTAGAGGGGGTGTGTAAAAGGCTCGATCACAGCTGCATGCTTAGAGTGCTGGTGTGTTGCAATTTATTCATCAACTTTTACAGTTATCAGAAATTCTTTAGGAACTATCACAGAGCCAAGACCGAAGGAAGAAATGTCAAATTGGAAAACACCAAAGGAAAATATGAAATGTCTTGAAGAAAATGGTACTAATTTATTTTATATCCTCTGTGTTTTCATTTCACGTGGAGGTATTCAGATGTATACTATGTGTGAGAGTGTTCCTTTAGTTTTAATCAATCTTGACACAATTTTTAATCAGTAGAATTGTCTACTGTTGTTAGTGACAAAAAGAACAATTGTTACGTATGTACTGTGTCAGAAAAGTTGCTGCAAGCATCAATCCATGCCATTAAATGCATTTTTCTGTAGTTACTGCATTTTAAATAATGTCTAATTCTTGTGATAAAATGTCTTAGTTATATGTTGGGTAAATTAAACCTTGCAAACATACTAACAGAGATTATTGAATTGTAGCTTCAGAAGCTCAATTAACACCTGAGTAATTGGAACTGGCAGATATAAGGAGCTTCAGAAATTGTAGCTTGTTTCTGTTGTTCTTTGTGTGAAGTCTGAAAATGCAGATTTTTGTTATTTCTTTCTGGCTTTTATTACTTGGATAGGTATGTTCCAGTTAAGAGCTGTAACAAAGTAAAAGTGCCAATGGCATTTTTGATAAATTTATGATACTTTGATTTTTTTGTGCTAACATAGGTTGTTAAAAGCATTTATTGCTTTTAAAATTTAAGTTTAATGTGGAGATTTAGCTTCGGAATTGGGCTTAATATTGATTAAACAATTAAAAGATTTTATCCTATGCCATGGCATTTTTATGCTTCTACTCATTACAGTCGAATAAGTGGCTGATACTGCCATTTATTTTTCCATTTAACAAAAACAAACCTGTTTGGAGTTGTTCAGACTGAGTGAAGAGGGGTTAAACCTGTCAAAAAATCCAAGTAAATTCATATGTCTTTATGAGCAATGCTGTTGTCAGGTTGACAGAGGATGCACTGAGAGCTTTATTTGGTGTGGTGAAGAGCAGAGTACTAATAGAGCACAGTGTTTAGAGAAACTATTTGATTTTGTTGCCCAGCTGCCATTTTTAAAAAAAAAGCTTACTGTTTTCAGTCAGAATTCAGTTGTTTTGGAAAGAAAAGAGAAATGGAAACTGATCAATGGTTTTAAGCTATCTATACTTAAATATTTAGGGGTATGCTTTCAAGCTACCTATAACTAAATACTTTCAGGGAAGTTTTATTTGTCTGTAAATAAATACCTAAATGAGAGAAAATACAGAGCCATCTGTATGTGATAGTGAGTGGGAGAAAGACTGTTTTATGCTATTATACCTCGGTATTTTGTTTCACATTATGCAGCAGTTCCTTCAGCAAATTTTTATGCTGAAATTAAGAAAATAACTCTTTGAAAGATCCCCTCACTCATGCATCTTCTTGTTATGCTGGATGTTGGCTTTGTGGGTGAAGCCCTCATTTCTCAGTCAGAAGGTTGTGGGTTCATCACATTCCAGAGAGTTGACTAAAACATTTAGGTGGGATTGAGAGATTGCTGCATTGTCAGAGGTTTGTTTTATTGAATGAAGCATTAAATCTGAAAGTACTTTTAAGTGAAGTAAATAAAAAAAAATAGCAATGAGATCTTGCATCTTATTCTTGCCTTACATCCGAACTTTAGTCCTTTGGTGTATGTTTGGACTAAGGCTGCTGTGTGATCTGGAACTGAGTGGTTCTTGTCAATCTCAAACAGGGCATTGGTGATCAGATTATTCACTGTTACCACATTATCAATTTCACCATTTATCATTTTGTCTAGGATTGAGAATAACCTGATTGAATGGTAATTATTTGGGCTAGATAAACACTGAATTTTGTGGGTACGTGGTTGTAAATCGTTCTGACTTTTCTTTGTAATTCATGGGCTGAGCCCTTTCATCTTAGAAGATAGGGATGATGTTAAAACTGTCACTTGCCATTATTTGTTCATTAGTACATTGCCATTCCTGAATGGATGTGCTAGACTGCAGGCCTTGGATCTGATTATTGGATTACATGTTGTTTTTGTTATTTAGAGTTGCATTTGACATTTTAGAACCTTGTTTCTGGTATTCTTGATGCTGCCCTGGCACACTCTACTGCATTAAAAGCAGACTTGACCCCATGGCCTGAATGAAGGGTGTGTCAGGGCAGAAAATTACAAATTGTGGAACACAGTTCTGTTTCCAGTGGTCCGTAATGACTCCATGGTTGTAAAATTTTGAGCTGCTAGATTCATTCTGAACATACTCTATTTCATATAGATGGTGTATTCAATGTGAAAGTGGGACTTTTCTCTAAAAAGGTCTATATTTGTTCATTCCAGCCTGTGACATTGTAAACACTTAAATCTGTTCCTGATAGTTTTTGGTGAGAGTGAGATCAAGTTTGTTTACAAATGCAAGAGATTCTGTAGATGGTGGGAATCTTGAGCAGCACATCAAAATGCTGGAGGAACTCAACAAATCAGGCAACATCTATGGAGGCAGGGACAAACTCAATGATTTGGGCCGAGACCCTTCACCTTGATTGGAAAGGAAGGGAGAAGATCTCTACAGGGATGTGTTGATCCCTGTTAAAAATTATATGTGGTTTGTATTTGGTCTTATTCTTATAAGCTCTAGAGTAAAGGAGCCTAGTTTACTTAATATTTACCTATAAAAAGAGGCATGCCATTCCAGATGCCACAGTAATGATTTTTTTGTGATCATTTAGCAAAAATGTACACCAAAGAAAAGAAATCAAAGTTGCACACAATACTTCAGGTGTATTCTCACCAAAACCCTGTGTAATTAGAGAAAAACATCCTTATTGCAGTGCTCAAACCCTGGATAAAGGCCAAGGGGTCAGTTTTATTAATTGTGTCTGCATCTGCTGTTTAGCTTTCAGTGACTTATGTGCAAGGTGTCCTCAAGTCCTTTTGCCTGTGAACATTTCCTAATCTTGACCATTTGAGAAATTGCCCAGAATTTCTTTTTGTTTCTCTGAAGTGGATGACTTCACACATTTTTACACAGTATATTCCACCAGCCATGTCCTGGCCTATAATCTTAGCTTGTCTATGTCTCATCTTTTTGCACTTCTCTTCACTACTCGTAAACTCATGTAGTTTCATGTATTCAGCAACTTGGGCATCTTGCATTTGGTTCCCTCAGCCAAATCATTGAAATAAATTCTTACTGCCCTGCAAACTGATCAAGCCAATCTATTACTGCTCTTCCTTTTTGTTAACCAATTCTCACTTGAGTATATTTTTCACATTTCCTTATGTTTGCTTATTAACCTTATGGGGACAAAATAAAAAGCCTTCTGTAAATCAAAATACATTCTATCCACTGGCTTCTACCTTACCTATTCTACAGATTACAGTTTCAGCAGGTAAGATAAAGTATAGGAGCAGAATTAGGTCTTTTTACCCATTGAGTCTGTTCCACCATTCAATCATGGCTGTTTTTTTTTCAACCTCATTATTTTCCCCTTTCCCCGTAATCCTTAACCCAGTTTCCAATTAAGAACCTATCAATTTCTGCCTTGATGAGTCAAACATGATTTTCCTTTCACATTGACTCTGTTCAATTCTATTATTTCCTAAGTTCTTCATATCACATCCTTTATAACGGATTCCACCATTTTCTCTGCTGATGACAGACTTTATTCTTCCTTAAATAGTTGGGCCGTTTGTGTTTTTTAACCTGAAGGAACCATTCTTGATTTGATAGAATTTTGGTCAGAGCATTCTGTGTCACTACAATTACCTTTTGCAAAAGTCTAGAATGTCCATAATCATGTCCTTGAGTTTTGTCAGTTTTCTGGTCATTAATTTCTCTAGTAATATTTTGTTATTAATAATGATTTATTTTACAGGATTACTGATTTCTCAGTTGAGAAAGTATTTTGGTAATCTGGAGAATCTTTCCTTGTCCTTGTTTGACTTAATGCAAAGACTTATGGGATCTGGAACCAATATTTGGACACCCGGGTACACCTTCCCACCTGTACATGACAGATGTGTACTGCTGGTGAGACAGAATTTATCTTACCAACAGCTGTATGGAAAGAATTTTGTTTGTCTGAATTTGGTACCCTAGCTGATACTAGATTTACTGCCCCCTTTATTCTTACAGGTGATCCCTCCAGGTAGCAGAAATTCACCCTGAACTGCCTAATTGTTGCTAAAATGTGAGATAATGAAGCAAAGTTTATTCTGGTTTTACAAGTCGAATGTAGTATAACAATGCACCTTGCATGATACAAACAAATGTATCTGTGGTATTGATATTCTATATTTTAGTTGCTAAAACAAGTTATTCTTTCAGTTACTAGTTATCCATCAAGATAACACTGTCAGAAATTATTTTAAAGAAAATAGCATGTGACTCTTCATACCTTTCCCACCTTTTCCTTGATTCTACTATGTTCAAGGTTCAGGGTCGTTAAATTTTTATTTTATTACTTGTAGTTGCTTTATTACAAATGTTTCCAATATTGGCAGTAGTTCACAGTACATTTAGCTTTGGCCCATTCTACTCAAGTAGCTGGATTTTACATGAAAGCATGTAGTGTATCTGTGAGTGTACAATTACATGAATAGAAGAAGACTATGTTTTGCAGATTTATTAATGACACAAGTACCATTAAAACCAACTGCTATGTCAGGGTATTGATACATTGAACACAGAACAGTACAGCTTAATACAGACCCTTCAGCCCATGATGTTGGGCCATTCCTTTAAGCCCCCATCCCTTGCCTCCCACACAGCCTTCCATTTTTCTTTCATCCATGTGCCTAAGAGCCTCTTAAATGTCGGTAATGTATCTGTCTCTACCACCACCCCTAGCAGTACATTGCACATACTACCTACCTCTGAAATTCCTCTATATGTTCCTCCAATCACAAAGTTATGCCCCCTTGTATTATCTATTTCAGCCCTGGCCAGTCTATCTATGCCTGTTATCATTTTGTGCACCTCTATCAAGTCATCTCTTATCCTCTTGTCCGAAGGGAAAGGCTCTGGGCTCACTCATCCTGTCCTCATAAGACATGCTCTCTGATCCAGGCAGCACCCTACTAAATCTCCTCTGCACCTTCTATAAAGCTGCCACGTCCTTCCTATCATGAGGCAACCAGAAATGAACACAGTATACCAAATGTGGTCTAACCAGAGTTTCATAGAGCTGCATCATTATCTTGTGGCTCCTAAACTCAGTCCTTTGACTAATAAAGACCAACACACCATATGCCTTTTTAATCATCCTATCAATTTCACTGCAACTTTGAGGAATCTATAGATTCGAACCTCAAGATCTCTGTTTCCTCCATACTGTTAAAAATCCTGCCATTAACCCTGTATTCTGCCTTCAGGTTTGACCTTCCAAAGTGAATCACTTCACACTTTTACGGACTCACCTGCCACTTCTCAGCTCAGCTCTGCATCCTGTCAATGTTCTGATGTAACCAATGACAACCTTCTGTACTATCCGCACCACCACCGACTATTGTGTGGCATACAAACTTCTAACCCACATTCCACTTCCTCTATTCAAGTTACTAACTTGCAAGTTGAGTTGATAGTAAGAAAGGCAAATAAATTATTAACATCCATTTCCAGAGGACTGGGATCTCAAAAGCAAGGCTGAAATGCTGAGGCGTTATAAGGTATCGGCCAGACCACATTTGGAATATCGTGGCAAGTTTTATAGGATTCAAAGGTTCATTTATTATGAAACTATACAATTTTGAGGTTCTTTTTCTCCTGATAGCCTCGAAACCAAGAAAAAAAACGGTAATGCAAACATCACACTTCAAACCCCCCTCCGTACGAAACGTGAAAGAGAACATTGACTACCTAATCCCCCTTCTACCCGAATAAAGAAACTACGTAACAAAAACATCGACTCCCAAATTCCCCTTCACCTGTACAAAAAAACAAGAAAGAATGGGAAGAACAAAAACACAGAATATAAAAAAACTGTAAGACTGAAAAAAGTTCATAGTCCAAAACCACATTCATATTTATATCTATGCCCAAAAAAACAGAAAATCTCAGTAATTCCTCTGGGCATAGTGGCAGGCCACACAGGTTCCCCTCTCTGGTAGCAGGGCGATCAGAAGGCAGCCAACCAGCGCACACCTTCCAGATTCACCTTGATGTTTCAATCCTCCTTGTCATTTTAATCGGCGAAAAAGTGGAAGCTTTAATCGGCAAAATGGAGTTGAACATTTGCTTGTACCCCCTGCAGCCTCCTTAACCGGGAGGCTTGAACTCATTCCCTCCTGGAATCCTCTCAGGAGACAGCAAAGCACTGGATCACCCAAACGATCTCCAAATCTGCAAATCACAGGCTTGAACAGTTCCAGAAACATATTCAAGATGAAAAATAGATGTAAAAGAAGGGAAATAAATAGTTTTGTGGTCTATCCCAAATATGTCGATTGTGAGAACGATGTATGTAGGTGCCATCTTGACCAGAACTTTTAGGCCCCATATTCTAAGGAAGGATAAGACCATAAGACATAGGAGCAGAATTAGGCCGTTTAGTCCATCAAGTCTGCTCTGTCATTTGATCTTAGTTAATCTATTTCCCTCTCTCAACGCATTCTCCTGCCTTCTCCCCACAGCTTTTCAATCCCTGACTAATCAAGAACCTTAAATATTCGCAGTGACCTGACCTCCACAGCACCCTGTGGCAGTGAATTTCACAGTTCACCACTCTCTGTCTAAAGAATTTCCTTGTTCTAAATGGACGTCCCTCTATCCTGATAGTGCTCCTCATATGATGTCTTTCATTCCCAGAATCATTTTCCGTGAACTTCTTTTGAACCCTCTCCAATATCAGCACATCCTTTCTTAGATCAAGGGGCCCAAAACTTCTCACAATACTCCAAGTGAAGCCTCACCAATGCCTTATACAGCTTTATATCCTTGCTTTTATATTCTAGTCCTCTTAAAGTGAATGCCAATTTTGCATATGCCTTCCTCACCACCAACTCAACCTGCAAGTTAACCTTTAGGGAGCCCTGCTCAAGGACTCCCAAGTCCCTTTCCACCTCTGATTTATGAATTTTCTCTGATTTTGAAAATAGTCTGTGCTTTTATTCTTTCTAACAAAGTGCATGACCATACACTTCCCCTGACAGTGTATTCTATCTGCCACTTCTTTGCCCATTCTCCTAATCAGTCTTAAGTCCTTTTGCAGCCTCCCTGCTTCCTCAACACTACTTGCCCCCTCCACCTAGTTTTGTATGGTTCTGCAAACTTGGCCAGAAAGCCACGAATTCTGTCATCCAGATCATTGACATATAGTCTAAAAAGCAGTCCCAACATTGACCCCTGTAGAACACCACCAGTCACTAGCAGCCAATCAGAAAAGCTCCCTTCATTCTCACTGTTTGCCTCCTGCCAATCTGCCAGTGCTCTACCCATGCTAGTATCTTTCTTGTAATACTATCAGCTCTTAAGCAGCCTCATGTCAAAGGCCTTCTGAAATTCCAAGTACACAACATTCTCACCATTCTCCTTTGTCTATCCTGCTTTTCACTTCCTCAAAGAATTGCAACAGAATTCTCAGGTAAGATTTTCCTGAAGGAAACCATGCTGACTTTGGCCTATTTTATCATGTGTTTCCAAGTACCCTGAAACCCAATCTTTAACAATCCACTCCAACATCTTCCCAACTACTGAGGTCAAGCCAATTGGCCTATCATTTCCTTTTTTTCTGCTTCCCTCCCTTCTTAAAGAGCTGACAGGTGGGCTAAACCAGGTGAGGGTTGCCAACGGGTCTCGTACCCCGGTGAGATAGGGACATGCCTGTGCTACTGAGCATGTGAAGTCAGCCCTGGTGGTCTGGGCAGACGAGATCTACAGTGAGATCCAAAC
Organism: Mobula hypostoma; assembly: GCF_963921235.1. Lineage (NCBI taxonomy): Eukaryota > Metazoa > Chordata > Chondrichthyes > Myliobatiformes > Myliobatidae > Mobula > Mobula hypostoma. Next base: position 8,041 of record NW_026948118.1, on the reverse strand, counting down.
TTCAGGAAGGCAGTGCTGCAATGCTACCTGGAAAGTAAAGAGCATGGTGAGACGCAGAGGTCATAGTCAACCACTGCAACCAGGCTGTAAGGCTCCAGTTGTGACACCTACTCGTACCACTGGACCTGGACTTCTGAGGTTGAGAGAGTAGAACTCCTCAGTGCAATGGCTTTTCCATTTAAAAACTCTCTTGCACAGATTTCCTACCATGGTCAGTGGACAACCACTAGTAATATTAATAGTGTTCTAATTTGTTTTGTATTTCATTTAAATACATAAGTTAGTCCTGATAAAGGGTCTGGGCCTGAAACATCGACTGTACCTCTTCCTAGAGATGCTGCCTGGCCTGCTGCGTTCACCAGCAACTTTGATGCGTGTTGCTCTGAATTTCCAGCATCTGCAGAATTCCTGTTGTTTAAATATATAATTTGTTACTCAGTTAAACAGTGGTTTGTATTTTCTCTTGTACCTTTTTAACTATTTCCAGGAAACTTTGGCTAATTGGGGCACCCACTTAATTGGGCCAAAATGTACTGGTCCCGATGTGTCCCAATTAACCGGAATCCACAGTATTTTAACAAGATATCATGCTATATCAGTTTAATTAAGCTTTGCACAGAAACTTTGCCAGTACAAATCAACAAAATATGGGTTTTAGATTGCTTTTCACAACACAAAAGGAAAAATCCTCAAGAAAAAGAAAAAAACTTGAACTTTACCAATAAAAAAGGGTTTAGTGTTAAAATTATAACTTTAATAAAGGTCATACACTGGTTAAACACTGAAGCATGTACCACACTTGCAATTTGAGGCAAGTGGAAGGATTACATTATATATGTAATTTCTGCGTTATAAATATTTTTCGGAGTTACAGTGCGAGTAGTCTAGTCTAGGCAATACACAATGAAGGAAATTTATGTACAGACTGATGGCTGGTAACTGAGTTATATTGAAAGAAGTGTGTTGTCAACCAACATCAGTATCACTCAAGTTTTTCCTCACATTTGAAGAGACAATTTAATGGCTTTTTCAGAAATATTGCAAGGGTAGGCAAAAATGTTTTCTTTCAGTAAAAATCAATAGCTGATACTTCTGTTGCTCCCCACAGCCACTTTTGCACAAACTTTTCTTTGATTCAGTTTTCCGAGTAACCTGGATTGAGCAGAAGAAAGCAACTCTTATTTCTGCAAAGCCTCTCCCATGCTAAACAATTCAGTTGAAAGGAGTAAATTCTTCATGCATACCAAGTGTAAGACAATCAGGTCAAATCAAAGACAGTGGGAACAAATTAAATTCACTTATACTCCAGAAAGAAGAATTCAACAAAGGACGGTCAACTTTGTACTTTTAGTTTACATAACTATAAAGGACACAAATCCAAGTTCTGTTGAGATTAGGGACATCATATCAGAAGCAAATGAATTCAGTCATGATGTTCTGTTGCTGGCATTAAGCACAAATTTTGTAATGATTAAATAGTGACTGTCAAGCATAGTGACTGTCTAGCTTTAGTTATGTCTGTACAGCTTACAGAGTCTGATAAACATCTCTCCATTGCTCCAGAATCTGAGGTGTGAATGTGATCTATGGACTGCATTAGCAATTATTGTATGGTAAATTGCCAGGATACACCAGTGACTTCACAATTAAAACAAATATTTTACATGACAATCTCTGCTTTCAGCCCCTAATACAAAATACATAAAATCATCCTTGGAGAACATAGTTCTGCATAGTATTACTATTATAGAATGACAAGATAATAACTTCAATGTAAAAGCAAATATAAGAGAAGAATTTATTTCAAGCCCTGCTTGTAACTCTTCAACTACATCGGCATATCCAGTACAGTAAAAGTCATTTTAATTATTATTACTTAATACGAGTGAGAGGCAATTTAATTTGCTCATGCAACATGTGATCAGTACAGCCTTCATTGGATTGCGAGCAAGACACAAGTGGCAGTTGTCAAAAACAGAAGTGTTTTACAACAGTGGATTTCCAAATAGTGCACAAATATATTTAGGGATGTAAACCTTTGGTCATTGTGCAGTCTAGGCTCTTGTGACTCCAGATCAGTGTTTCCCAACTTACATGTTGCCCATCGCCCAACACCGCCGCCCCCCCCCCCCTCATCAAAGCACTTTCATACTTGCCAACACCTCTCTTAGGCACAATATACTTTCCCAGTGCCCCATAGTGTAAAAACATGTCTACCGTATGCTAACATGAGAAAAATGATTCTGCTTTAAACTTTTATTTGTCTTTAAACCTAGCTTACACAGTCCCTGTATGCTGTACAGCAGCTTCAATATCAATGTGATCCTTGAGCTTGATGGTTTTTAGCAAGAGTTGAAATATCTGGTTCAAGTTGTGACAGCAAAAGCCTTAAGCCCCCACACATAACAATGTCCAAGTGTTTTTTGTGTGTATGTGGTTCACTGCACTGAAGCCTGTTTCGACAAGGTAGGAGGGTGGAAATGCATTGAAGAGCAGTTTGGCTCTTTTCCAAAGATCAGGAAGCTTCATATGACAGTGTAACCACGTATCACAAAAGCCGACATTTTTGAAAAGCATTTTGGCTTCTTCACATTCTTCCACTTAGCAAAGGAAATGGGTTAATTTACCCAGTCTGGAATTTCCAGGTCGTTCAAATCCTTGAATTGATTTTGAAAATCCTTCTTCAGTGACTGCGGGTGTAAGTAGTATTCTTGCAAATCACCATCTATGAAAGAGAGTGCCATACTTTCCATACAGGGAACTGAGAACATTCATCTCCCAATGTTGTCTTCTGTAGTTTTCAATTTTTTGATAAAAGTGGATACACTTGGGAAATGTTTTGCCTAGACTAAATTGAAATGATGATCACCCAGCAGTTTCATATTTAGAATGTTCATTTTGTCATACAGATTGGCAAGGTATGCTGCATCTCCACCTAGTTCCATCTTGTTTCCCAAGCTCTTGTCGACTTTGAGCAAAAATTTAACCACAGTGACAAAAAGATCAAAGAAAAGCTTTAAGAGGCAGCCTTTTGTCAGCCAGTGCACTTCAGTGTGAAGAAGCAAGTGTTCAAACTCTTCATCGTTATCTTGGCAAAACTGATGAAATATTCTGCTATTTAATAGATGAGCTTTAATTTTGTTGATGGCAGATATCATAAGAGTCATGCTTGAAAAAAGTCACTGGCTGAAGTATTTGGCTGCGAGATGTTGGTGATGAATTACACAATGGATTGCAAACAAACTTGGAATTTCTTCTTTCATAATTGCCACTAAACCAGCATGGTGACCTATCATATATAGTGCTCCATCTGTTGCACAAGAAATGCTATGTTCCTAATTGGAATACTTTTTATCCTCAATATACATTTTGAGTTCATTGATTGATTTTTCATTGTTATTTGTTTTTATCTTTTTACAAAAGAATCTCTTCATAAATTTTTCCATTTCTGATAAACAGTACATATGCCATCAGCAATGTCTTGTTGTCTCACATAGTGGAGTCATCCAGTTATATCCCAAATTCTGTTTTTTGTAGCTGTGTGAATAGTTGATTCTCAATGTCTTTGTTCATGTTGTCAATATGATGAACTTGAGAGTTGTTACTCAGAGGAATTGATTTTAAAATACTGGTATCCATTTTGAGAACAGTGGTGAGCACTTTCTGATACAGCAGGCATTATTAATCTTTCACCAATGGTATGAGATTTTCCACACTTTTCTATCATTTTGGAAATGTTATAAGAAGCAACGAGACCACTATCGAGGTCATTTTTAGCTTTCTTGCCAAATGATTCGGAGTGTACAACATTTTTCAAATGCTGCTTTCATCTTCTGGAACTGAGTAATACCATAAGTAGCCTTTTCGGGGTGTCTTTTACGGAAGTGTTCCTGCAATCTTGATGGTTTCATGGCTTCATTAGAAAATATAGTATTACAAATAAGACGCATGGGACATTACTGATCTAACGGGATGGAATAAAACCATACTCCAGGTATATAAACATAGTATTGATGCATTTCCTGTAGTTTCTGTTTCTTAGCAGGATTAGAATTCAAGGCCTCACCCTCAAAGATTGCGCCGTAAGTATTTATCCATCATTAATGGGGCTAAATTAAAATGAAAAATTAACACAAACTGGGAATGACTATTGGATGTTGATGACAGCAGCAACTTGACACAGATGGAACGATGGTAGCAGCATGCAGAGGTGCGGCAAGGCGAAGATAAAAACGATCACAATAGCGAAAATTAAGTTAAAAAGGGTCCAGATTGGAATCTGAATGTTAGTCGGGATAGTGCTAGTGTTTGGCAAGCTACCTTGATACCACCCCAGTTAGTGCAATTGACCAGTCAAGGAAGTCTCATAATCCCCAAAAATGGTTCTTGACTGCAGGTATGAAGCCAAGGGGTCACTTCTGAACACCTCAAGAGGAATCATCAGGGTTGGCAGTTCCAATGATTGGTTCCCTTTTCCTGCTTGGTTCCAACCAGCGCTATATCGTTGCGTGACCTGTTTTCCATTGATCTGTAGAGAAAGTTGAGAGGGTGTACTTGACTTAGCAGCTGTTAAATTGCATGAACTTGTTCTGTACTGCAAGTTAAAGGGAATTGTTGGGCACACTGGTTGCTAACTTATGCATCCTGATTAATGTCTTTTTGGTTGATACAGTTGGATGAAATTGCTGAGTTTCAGATGTGCTGTGAAGACAAGTGCTCACTGCCTGCAGAGCTGTGGTTCTTGCTGTGTTCCAGTGCCTCATCCTTTTGTTTTAGAAAATGCCTGTTCTGCTAATTGTTGGTCAAGTCTCATGCCTCAAGTTAGGGTGCTGCTTACTGCTCCCCCCCCCCCACCCCCGACAACTTCTATTTCTGCTCATACCTCCTTGGGACAAATAACTGCCCTTGTTGGGAATCACTGCTCTGGACATGTTGATGAGTTTACTTTTAACTATTTGTTTAGTTCAGGGAGAGAATGAGATGGACATAAATGCAGGCATGGATAGCGATGTCCACATCCCATGAATAAATAAAGAGAAGAAAAACCAGACTGACTTCTATACGTGAATAATTTTAGCTCTGAATTATGCTGCTCTTTCTGCTGATAAAGCATGATGTACTTGAGGTGAAATAAGAGGATTATGTTTCATTCAAAACAATTACCATCATATTAATACCTCTTCCTTGAAGTTTAGTTAATGAACAGAAGCTTTTTAAGCTACCTCATTGTTTCCTTACTAGATTTGATGCAAGCATTTGAGCAGTTCTACCTGCCAGTCTGCAAACATTGAGGGTGTTGTCATCCATTCTATACAATGGATAGAATACAATGTCTCAGATATGAATTCTGGTAGATATTTTACATAGTTATTGGTGCACTGTGCAGCATTTCCGGAGTTCCATCTGTTTATTGAGCTGCACAGCAAAAATGGAATTCTTTTTATTCATTACTTCAGAATTTACAGCAACTCTTTTTGCCATGGGCATATAGAAACATAGAAACATAGAAAAATAGGTGCAGGAGTAGGCCATTTCGGCCCTTCGAGCCTGCACCGCCATTTATTATGATCATGGCTGATCATCCAACTCAGAACCCCGCCCCAGCCTTCCCTCCATACCCCCTGACCCCCGTAGCCAACAAGGGCCATTATCTAACTCCCTCTTAAACATAGCCAATGAACTGGCCTCAACAGTTTCCTGTGGCAGAGAATTCCACAGATTCACCACTCTCTGTGTGAAGAAGTTTTTCCTAATCTCGGTCCTAAAAGGCTTCCCCTCTATCCTCAAACTGTGACCCCTCGTTCTGGACTTCCCCAACATCGGGAACAATCTTCCTGCATCTAGCCTGTCCAATCCCTTTAGGATCTTATACGTTTCAATCAGATCCCCCCTCAATCTTCTAAATTCCAACGAGTACAAGCCCAGTTCATCCAGCCTTTCTTCATATGAAAGTCCTGCCATCCCAGGAATCAATCTGATGGAACAAATAATATTTCTCAATATAGTCAGATAAAAGCAGAAATCTTTAACTTCGTACTTAAAAAAAAATGCCAGTGGTTTATTAGTGGTAGAGCAGTCTCTGTCATTGTAAATGTTGTAACGTGAATGCATGATGTAAGAAATAACAATATAAGAAGAGCATAGTTAAACCTTTATCAAAAAATTACATTTAAGATAACAACAAATTGAAATGCAAAATCTATTTATGAATGATACCTTGTGCACATTTTGTTTGTATAGTTTGTTCAACGTGTTTTGTTCATAGGATACAATAAAATGGCCAATGGTTACATCTGTATTCCTGAGTCAAAGAGATAGGATTAGTCATTATTTTCTTCATAGAAATTAGTTAACTTGTAAGAATACTTAAGGGTTGATGTGAATCCCATTTTGTTGAAGTTTCAAGGGAGAATTCTATTTATTTTTGTTGTTCCTGAATAATTATGCTCTTATTTTGACAGGATTCTGAGTTCCTTGGATACGTGTATTGGGAATACTCTGTCAACACTCTATCCCCCCTTTGAGGCCACAGCATCCACTGTTCTCTGTCAGGTTTTTGATGTAGTGGAGAAAACATATTGTGGTGATGGATTGTGCTACCTTATTGATTCCTCGTCCCTGCTAAACACATTCTGCAGTGCATCCAGCAGGACGCTTGTGTAAGTAGAGGTTTAAAAGCAGTGAATGGAGGTAATTTATAAGATGATTTAATATGTTGTGACTTAATATAAAATGAAAGAGTGAAGTAATGTAAAATAGTGTGATAGGTTATGATAAATGTCTTTATTTAAAATGTAAAATACAGTTGTCAGAGATGCTAGCTCAAAGCAAACTGCAGGAAAAGGTACAGTTCATCTGCAGTAAGTTTACCTAAACTTGGCCATGTATTTAGAAGAACCAGAAATGACTTGGTCAAAAAATATGAGAACTATGAATTGTCCCTTTAAACAATGTCATAGACTAAATAACTTTATCTCTAAAGACGATTTATAACATCAAATCTATTCATCCAAGAAGCTATTACTTTTTTGACCTTAGAGCCATGTAATTGAAAGGACTAATACAGGAATATTTTCATTCTGCAAAAATTTGATCATGAGTATTTATTGAACCACCAAGCGTATGGTTGGAAAGCACATTAAATCTGATTTGTGAATTCCTTAAGAATTGATGAAATGAAATACAGATGTGTTTGTATTTTGTTTGATATTTTAGAAGCATGTATAAAGGATCTTTGTATGTTACTAAATGCTTGATAAATGTAAGAATGACTTGGGTTTAATAAACACAAATCCTGTTAATATAACTGATAAATTTTCTACAATTTAAGAGATATCAGTTTAGGATAAGTGCTTGTTTTAGTCACCTGCTTCGCATGCCAAATGCATACTTTTGTGACATTGCTTTTTAAATAAATCATAATCACAAGTGGTATGACTGGACCATCTTGAGTAATAACTGGTAAAAATAATGAAATACAAAGTACAGTTTTGTTTTAAAGGTCAAATCTACATTAAAGTGGGAATGATTTTTCTTGTTTTGGATTTGTTTTTTATTGATAAATGTGGATGTCATAAACTAAATTTTATTAAATAATATTTGAAAATGTCTAGATGTAATGTTCATTATACCATAGTTGAGAACTTGCACCAGTTTCTTGAAAATTGTGGATTCAAGGCTCACACAAAGACTTGAACACAAAAACCAGGCTTTTGTCACACAGCTCAGTACTGAGAAAGCAGTGCCCTGTTAGAAGATTTAGAAGTTACATTGAAGATTCATGTGCCCTCTTGGGTGGAGACGAATCTAGCGAAAAGACCAACAAAAGAATCCAGATCAGCGATATGATTGTGAACTTGGTTTGATGCACAAGGGAAGTGGAGAAAAATGGCAAAGGAGAGGAGCAATCTCAATCTTTCGACTATAAAGTCCCCCAGTATCTTGCACTACTTGGCAGTGAAGAGCAAAGCACAGCACAGGAACAAAGAAGGAAATATAAACTTTTCAATTATTTGCCTTAACTATCTGTAAAGTAGGTTGG